>NC_061116.1:69434934-69627581 GCF_002878395.1 Capsicum annuum
TTTATTGGAAAGAGGACTCACAGAGCTTTCCATTGATATATAGTAGATCACCCAGATCATTATGTACAAGGATTTATGATTGTTTAAAGTTGGAGGAAAAATACGCCAGGCCTCAGTACTTTTTCCTGCATGTTTTACTGTTCACTACTATTCACGGTTCGATCGGAATGTTCATAACTCGTCACTCAGGTGTCTGTTTTGGATGATCCATATATTTTTGGAAAGATTATTCGATACTCTATGCAATGGTGGGTCATAATCTAAGACATTCTACATGGAAAAATTTATAAGTCATTCTAGAAGATAGAACCCAACACGTTTACGCACAAAATTTCAACGAAAAATTTCCTGGGGTGTTACATATTACCAACTTTAAATTTAAATATAACCTTCCTTTACCTTTTTGCACCTACTTTCCACTCATAACTAAGAGCAAAATCACCTAAATCTTGCCCACATGGTGTCACACGGATAACTCAAAGAACTGAAGTTGACCCACTGAAATTCCAAATGATAGACATGAGAATAATCTCATAAGGTGTTGTCCAGGAACACAAATAGAGATAATCGAGGAACTCAATCTATGCTAATGTTGAAGCAGTCAAGATGAAAATCAAACTGAAATCTTAAATTCAAGGTATAACTACTCATTGCTGAATATCCCACTTTAGGATGTCTCATTTACCGAGAATAAAGTTATATTGAATCCAACTCGAGTATATTACTCCCATTGAGAAAATCACTCAATGATGTCTCATTTGTTGAGAATGAAGTCATACTGAATCCAACTCGAGTATATTACTTCCATTTAGAAAATCATCCAAAATTCCTAAAGAAACCTAAAACTCAAGGTCAAAACTAAAATAACCAATACGGAGCCCATGACTATCATCTACACACTTATCAACTATAATCCAACTGATGTTGAGAATATCGAATAGGCAATCACGGAGTAGGCTCAACCAGCCTATGAATGAAATCTGAGAAAAGAAAAGTCTAAAACAAAAGCTGCATGCAAGCTCTATAACAACAAGCAAAAATCTCAATACCAAGGCTGAATTGAACGATCACAACTATCTAAACAAAAACTAAAAATGGATATAGGAATTAATGCTCTCCAAATCTATTATACTTCCAAATTTCCATTCCAAGAAGTTGACCCTAAACTTGTACCAATAAGACTATATCAATGCCAACTATCCCAACTCGACTCTTGAAGACATATCTAAAGAACATAAATCACCATAAGGATAAACACCAACTGAAAATGCAAGCAACATACTCTATCTCAGCTAGAGGGTACAAAATATATCCATAAGATGAAAATCATGCTAAATGATGAATTACAAGATTAAAATGCAAATAACCCACTCTATGTCCACTGAAGGGCATGAACTATCAAAACATACTAGAAAAAAATCTTCCCATGGCTAAAAACCACACCAGTATTGGAAAAGAACTCTAAGAACTCGAAGAAAGGAAACTTTAGCCGACAACTAATCAATCTAAAACTCTATCTCAGAAAATAATAGCCACAGGCAAAGATCATCAAGGAGGATCACTCCATCAAGCTTCACTAGGCCGAACAAATACTTAAATGGGGATTTACTGAATCCACCCAAGAATCACATCATCGAAGAAGAAATACCAATCTTATAACTAAGGTCAAAGTTGAGAACACTACCAGAGAACCAACAACTCAAGCTAAGGAGTTTCTAATTTACCAACTTAAGGAATGATCACACGAAAGGCCACCTGCCTCTAACTCTCTAACTCCACTTAAGGAAAAACCATATCGCAGGAAAGGACCATCTAATCTCCACATTAATAACAAGGAAAACCCATCAAAAGAGAACCAACCCAACAAGTCTAAGAGATAAATCCATGACATCTCAACATTACTATGACAATCGCTATCGAATAATAGACTAGCTACAAATGAAGAATGGATATCAAAATGGTCCATATCACAAATGGATTATATCATAAGGGAAAGCCAAAAAAAAAGCCTTCACAACCCAGGAGACAAGTTTATGAATCTTGAATTTAATAATAGGTAACATAACTAAACTACCAACTCAAAAGAAACATAGAACCATGGAAGGTTGACTCACCTTCGATACCATATAAAGCCTCTAATCAATCTAATATAGTTAACCAAGAGGGAACACAGTCAACCTCGGTATGCTAGAGAAAAGAAATCAGTAAATTGGGTTATATCTACTTAAACCATCGAATACTATTACAAGAAAATGAAAGTCTAAGTAGATAACACTAGTCTATACTGCTACCCAATGAGGATCAAATTTAAGAAGTAAAAACATCATGTAATAATATCAACTAATATCAATAACCTCATACAGTGGTAGCAATAGCAACAACAATATCAAAATCAATATATTAAACAGGCAATACCAAAATGAACATCAATATCATGTACCACTAAAGGGCCACAATAGGGATAATATACCCAATAAATGGTAGTCAAACCTAAAGCTACACCCATAGGGGAAAATAGCAATACATATCTACTCCATTCACTACTAAAGAAATAAACCATAGAGTAGCAACATAATCATGAATTAAATAATAAGGCACATAATGACCGATATCAATTCATCAAGGCATACAGTTACTAATGGGTATAAAACCCCCAGTACATATAATAAGAGATAAAGGTTGGAAAGAAAAGTACACTAATCATGGTGACATCCATAATCACATGCTTGAAGGGCATAGGGGAAATAAATTTGAATGGGTCTAATTCAGACAGACTGACTGAATCATCAAATAACGTGCCACATACACTATCTCTAACTGAATATGCCATAATATCACGAGGATAGTCTGAATAATCTGAATAATTGGAAATCCTATGTTGGGGACACTCCCTAGACTAGTATTCAATCTCTCTATAATCATAGCAACTCCTAAAGCATTAATATGGAGATAACACAAACTAAGCCCGAATGGATGGTCGACTAATACTAAGAGAAATCCGTAATATTATGTTAATACTTTTGAAATCATAGCTAGTATCAAGAACTCTAGGCTGGCGGGGAAAATATGTGCTAACTCAAGCTGATCATCCATCGCATACCTAGGGCATTCTATAAACCAGTGTCTTTTAACGGCACAACTAAACCAAGACCCATAAATACCTTGTGATACTGCCCCTTATAATCTAGAATGGTCTCCATGGCCCAAAGAGCCATACCACTCTCTACAAGTATGATGGGGACTTGTCTACTATGATTATCGCGAATAATATGAGAACTACTTATAGTATGGAATATAGCTTGTGTAGAGCTAATCAGTTATGGGTAAAGCTAAACTCTATTGGAAGAATCCTCACTCCTGGATAAATTACCAATAGAACATAATTTTGATGGCATGCCTCTAGTCACCATTTCCATAAGTCTACATACATGCTCTCTATGGTCCTCTCATAATTAGCAACTTGAAGAAAGAAAGATTTAGCTACTATCAAGTGCTTTGATGCCAAATGGGGTAATAATACTAACCCTCTAACACATCCATCAACCAATATTCATCTCAGAAGGATGTGGAATAGGAAAATGCATAGACCACATGAGAAATCCAATCTCGTACTTAAAGCTTGTAAAGAACCCTGATGAACACCAATAGACCCAACTCTAGTCAAAGAATTGCTCGATGAATCAAATGCCATCCATGGCTGAGAGGGTTCTACAACATGACTCAAATTCCCAATGCTGATCCATAAAGGCTGAAGTAGTCATGAGCTTTACCGAAGCCTAAGCTGGCCCAAATACTTTTTGGCTACCGCTGAACATATTTGGTATCCATCTCTGACTCTCTAGTCTAATGTTGTGCTGGAACTCTAGAAATAAGTATTGAAGTCATATCTGTATCTATTGATAATGTCACATAATTCTTCGGGGATAGAATAGAGTCAAAGAATGTGTTCGAGGTTCATAGGAATGCAGACACATGATAAGGAGTCAAGAAGTGAATTTCCTAAAATATTACTGTAGCCTCCCAAAGTAGGTTATAGATATCTCTTCACTGATCCACAGGACTCTACTAAACACTTAGCTTTTGTACTAATACACCAACGAAACCTAGGATCTGATACCAATTTATTACGACCTAATTTTCTCAAGCCATGATGACTCCTACCATAACACCCAATAGGCACACCAACTCATAGTCGAGAATGGCAAGTACCAGACCACTAAATAATATAAATAAAAGAATACAAATTAAATCATATAAAGATAAATACATAATTGTAATACCTGTTTACTTAGCTTGAAAATCCTCTCAAGGATGTTAGAACTTGCTTTGAAATAAGAATTCATTCTTATACATGTGGTATTTCTATAAGAGCCTTCAGTATGTCTTTTTTCAAAAAAATCATAAGAGCCTTCAGTATGTTTTTTCTCAAAATGATCTCAATCTTTGTCAGAGAAGGTGGAAAGAGCTCTTACAAGATTATGACATGAGTGTCCTCTATCATCCAGGCAAGGACAATGTATTGGCTGACGCTCTCAGTAGACTCTCAATGGGTGGTATTTCTCATATTGATGATAGTAAGAAGAAGTTAGCCTAGGAAGTCCACCAGCTTGCTAGACTAGGTATTCTCTTAGTCGACTCTTTAGAGGGCGGTGTATCTGTTTAGAGTAGTTCAGAATCATCTCTAGTTTCTGAGGTGAAAGAAAAGCAAGATAAGGATCCTTGCCTTGTCAAGCTAAAAGAGTCAATTTAGAATAAAAAAAATAGAGGTTTTCTCCAAAGGGGCAGATAGCATCCTCCGTTGTCAAGGTCGGCTATGTGTTTCAGGTGTAAATGACATAAGGCAGTGAATTCTTTCAGAAGCTTATAGAGTGCACTAATCTATTCATCTAGGATCCAGAAAGATGTACCATGATTTGTGGGAAATCTATTGATGGTGTGGGATGAAAAAAGATGTTGCAGAGTTTGTGGCCAAGTACTGTACATGTCAGCAAGTTAAGATAGAGCATCAGAAGCCTATTGATCCTATGCAGGAGTTTAGTATTCCTACTTGGAAGTAGGAAGTTGTGAACATAGACTTCGTGATGGGTTTACCTTCAACTCATCGTCAGCATGATTCGTTCTGGGTCATTGTAAATAGAATTACCAAATCAGCTCTTTTCCTTCCAGTTTGTACCTCTTTTTCAGCCAAGGATTATGCCAAGCTCTACATCAAAGAGCTGGTCAAATTTCTATTTAATTATATATTATCTCAGACAGAGGTGCCCATTTCACCTCTCATTTTTGGAAAGTATTCCAAAAGGGTCTTAGTACCCAAGTTTATCTTAGTACAGCCTTTCATCCTCAGACAGATGGTCAAGCAGAAAGTACCATTAAGACTTTAGAAGATATGCTAAGTGCGTGTGAAATTTATTTCAAGGGATGTTGGGATGACCACTTTTCTTTGATTGAATTTGCATACACCAATAGCTATCATTCCAGTATTCAGATGGCTCTATTTAAAGCTATCTATAGTAGGATATGTAGATCTCCAATCGATTGGTTCAAAGTTAGTGAGGCCTCAGTCATAGTTCCTGACTTAGTATTCGATTCCTTAGAGAAAGTTCAGTTAATTAGAGAAAGACTCAGGGCTGCACAGAGCCGACAGAAGTCTTATATAGATATTGCTAGAAAAGATCTTAAGTTTGAGATTGGTGACTATGTCTACCTCAAGATCTCTCCTATGAAAGGAGTAAAGATATTCAGCAAGAAGGGAAAGCTCAGTCCCTGATATATCGGTCCCTTCAAGATTCTCAGTTATTTTGTTAAGGTAGCTTATGAGCTCAAATTACCTTCAGAGCTAGCCTCAGTTCATCCATTCTTTCATGTCTCTTTGCTCAAGAAGTGTATAGGTGACCCATCAGTCGTAGTCCCTATTAAGAGCATTGATGTTCAGAACAACCTCTCTTATAAAGAGATTCCAGTTGAAATCTTTGAATATCAAACCCATAGATTGAGGAACAAAGAAGTCCCTCTATTTAAAGTTCTTTGGCAAAATCTGTACGTACAGGAAGGTACTTGGGATGCAGAAGCAGATATGCATACCAAGTACCCTTACCTTTTTCCCATCGACTCGGATTAAGCTCAAAGTAACAGTTCTCCTTAAGCTTACTTAGTTTCATGATTAGTGTGCATCACTAACTTAATATACCATGATAATCTTGGTATCAAGTACCACTATATATTAAGCCATGCATTCATGTATCAGATCAGTTATATAGTTATGCGTCATACATGTATTCTCATTGTGAGAAAACTTAGTTCTTTAGAACTTTAAGTTTTCCATTTATGAATTAGTTATGCATGCATTAGATATACATGTTCAGTATGTTATGTTCAGCTTGTCAGTCACGTTCATCATAAGATTATGTTCCAGTTATTCATGTTCAGTTAATGTTCAATTTATAGTTTCCCCTCTCAGTCAGTCTCATTCGAGGATGAATGTTCTCAAGGGGAAGATATTGTAATACCTGTGCTTTAACTTAGCTTGAAAATCCTCTCAAGGATGTTAGAACTTTATTTGAAATAATAATTCATTCTTATACACATGGTATTTCCATAATTTTGAATAAGCTTTCCATCAATATATAATTTGCCCAAATCCGACACCCGGGCTAAGAGTTAGAGCCTTTTTAGTGATACAGTGTTTGACCTGAGCCTTCAGCGCGTTACGAAGATAGCTCAACTAGAAATTGTCAAATTCCAGTGTTTCTCTGAGATACTGGTGCATCGTTCCAAACTTTCAGGTTGTAGACAAAGTGGCAATGTGATAGCTCTACATCGTGCCATCGTGCAGTTTCTCAATTGTCAATTTCCAGTGACATGGCGCGATAATGCCGCGTCGCACCAAGGGCCCAACTCGGGAAATTTTACTGAAAATTTAATGACGTGTCCAGGGTTAAAAGGGTCAACTTCCTACCCTTATATAATGCCTTTAACACGTGATTCAGCCATTTTTCACCCAAAACATATCTGTTTCTCTCAAGTTTATCTCCAGAACAAGCTAGGGTTTCTATTGGGGATTTAAATTCAGGAAGGTTTCACCATCAATCTTCATGAAATCACGATCGAAGGTATGAATAGTGTTCATTCATGGACTCCTTTCATCTATGAAGTCCAAGAATCCTTTTTAACTACAAGTTATGGATTTTCTTCATGTTTTCATTCTTTGTATGTTCTCTTTCATGTTGATAAATGAGGAATTGATTTCTATTCCATGATTTGATGATAAATTCCAAGTGGGTTGATTAGTATAGATAAAGATTCATAAAATCTCATGACTAAAACCTTGTATGATGAAATTGGAATTGAACTATGTTGTTCAATTACTATACTGTGATGTTTACATGTACTATGCCTGCCATATGTTTGATTAAATGCCTAGATGAAGTAAATTTTCCTAACTAGCATGATATCATGAAAATCCCCATAAATGTATAAGTTTATTCCTATTAGACATTTGATGAAATGCGTCAATAACTGTATTATGGTGATTATCATGTATTCAAGAATATCAAGTCATGTCAGTTTCATTTCTTTGAATCCTGGGGATACTGTACCCAAAATATTAGCCGTGTGCCTAGATCCATGTCATGTTTTTATGATACTCTCAGTCTATCTATAAACTCTTAGACTTCAGATAGTCTTATGACTCAGGAAAAATCTCCATGATCTCATGAACACAGTTAGTTATCAGATATTAGAAGTATTCCACAAGTCAATGGAATTTAGTAAATTTAGTCCATGTTCAGTTCAGTAAATCATGATCAGTGTCTATTCAGATGAGAGTAGGAATTATCACCTAGTGAAACGAAGGATAGGAATTCACCTGTTATATGAGGGTGTGTTTCTTAGAAACAATTCTTGCATTCCAGAACTATGTAGCCAGCATAGGTTGAGAAACCGTAGCCTGCTATATGAGGGTAGATAAGGTGGCTTAACCTTTTATGTGAGGTTCCCACCGTTCTCACTAGAGTTACTTGTTATATGAGGGTTACACACATGTTGTCCTTACCAGTGGCGCGGTATTAACACCCTTCCAGGCAGGGCAGAGAATGGATCCCAGCTCAATAGCATATATAGGGCATGTGGGTTAAATACTACTTCCCACAGTTTCATGTTATAGAATTAGGACTGTCAGATACATTCAATCAGTCTCAGTAATAGAACTTAGATAGTTCTTCAAATTTTAGGACTATTATATACAGTCAACTCAGATACAGTACGAAACTCAGATAGTTCCATTAGATTCAGGACTTCAGCTACAGTCACCCACGTTATCAGTTATACTCAAATACAGTCATTCATGTTATCAGTCATGTCATGTTATCAGTATTCAGATTCAACAATCACGAATCATATTGTCAGTTATAGTTACATAATTACGTATGCATTCTCACGTTTATGTTAGACAGTCAGCTAACATTAGCATGGATGTGAACCCTTGCATTTAGCGTACCTCACATGTATACTCGGTACATATGTACTGACGCATTCGCGCTATGGTGCTTTTTTTTTATGTTACACTATAGGTTCAGAGACACAAGTTCTAGATCAGTTGTAGATTCCAAATTTAGCAGTCAGAGTAGAAATGAGTCCTCATCTTTCGAGGAGATAATGATTTTCTTGTATCTCATTGATTAGCTTATTAGTTGGAGTTAGTTAGGGACATGTCCCATCAACTCCTTATTCAGATTCTTCAGACAGTAGAGGCTTTCAAGCTAGATGCAGACTATCATGTTTTAGACTCCAGTTTTGTTTTGGGTATTCTATTACCCCAGACAGGTGTTACGTTATTTAGTTATGTTTATGATCAAACCTTATGTCCTTTCAGTGCATGTTTCTGCATTATTAAGTTATCTTATGCAGTATATAGGTACAGCTATTAGTCATGGATTAGCTTGTGGTCCTTTGGAGTCATGAGCACTGTGTGGCATTCCAGTTCAGCAAATTAGGCCGTTACAATAATAGGATGTAAAAAACTTGTGGTAGTAACACAAGAGCTTCTACACTGATAAAAATTATATCGAAATACAATATAAAGATTAGTCTAATACATAAGAGAGAGATAATTAATACTCCAAATGTTAGGAGCTCAATTTAAATCTCCTAGCTATGGCTGCTCTGGACGATGCATACATCAGCGGAGATAAACCATACTATGATCTACAGGCTGCAGAAGTGTAGTATGAGTACCAAATGAATAGTACTCAGTAGGAAACTACCAATTGAGCTCCAAAGATAAATCAGATATATATAGCATATAAACAGAATGAAAACTACACCTAAAGTTTAGAACACATATAACAAGTCAATGAGAATAATGATACGCCCAAATTACAACTCTCGTTAGAAAGTGCAAGCGGTCGCTGTCAAATATAGAACCCAACTGGGTTGGGTGTCGAATCCCACAGGGAATACTATGATCACTAAGTATTGCGATTATTAGTAGACTGTTGATCGAAGGTTCCAAGGAAAGAGGGTTTCAGTTTAAGTGCACAATAATATTATCAGTGTAACGATGAGATGATATGTGTAATAATATTTTATCACAGAGAATGACAAGTTAGGGTTATGTCCACCTTGTAGCTTCTACTTCTCTATTAACTATGAGTAATACGGATTTTATACATGCATGCACTTATAGAGAGACATATTCTAATTCTAAATCCAAGTGTTTTTCAACCATCAAGGATTTATTCACCTTAGTTCTCTCGAATCCAAAGTGTACAACCAATTGTACGAACTCTCCAAGAAGTTAATCTTGCTAAGGTATTAACCTGTAAAATAGAAGTTAGAAACCCTATTTTTTTGTCTCACTCTCTTTTCCAAACAGTAACTTTTCTATCGAACAAGTTATTGCTATAATGGCGCATTCCCTATGTTTGCAACCACGAGAATTCAATCAAAATGAATGGAGTAATGATATAAGTGGATTAACACATCATAAATTCAAAAACCCATAGCAATAGAGAGTATACTACAAGGTTTCCATAACCCTAACAAATAAACTTAGCTACTCATGAATAAAACGGATTTCAAAATAGACATATTCATCATACCAAAACTTAGAACGATCTTGGTGATAAAGATGAATAGCGAAAATAAGAGAGAAAAGTGTTTTCTCTCTCTCCGTCTTCAAGCTAAGCCGCTTTCTCTTGTTTTCAAAAAAAAATCCAGAATGTGTAAAAAATTATCCCTAAAAATTCAGCAATAATGCTTTTAATAACATCCTTCTCTAATAAATTGCTACTGCATCCTTAACTACTTAAAAATATTGAGTTTGCCCGGGATTCAGTCCAAAAGCTGCTTTCCTTTTTATGTGAAGTTTTTACTTTGCTGTCCATAGGTCCCCAAAGTGCTATAATCTTCCGCATTAGTACCTGAAAAGCATGCTAATCACATAGGTCAGCTCACTTAACTAAAAATAGACTAAAAGTGCAAGAATTATATATTTTATTCTCAAAAATTAGCTAAAACATAGGTAAGTTATGGTGCTTAGACATATAAATACGCCTAACATCAAATAATAAGGGACAACTATCTTGTTCAAGTCTAACATAAAAAGACTAATGAAGTATCAGGTAAACTTTCCTATTCCAGCCATATTTAATAAGCATCAATATTATACCGTATATCGGAGGCCAAAATAAGAATTAAGTGTGAATAAAGATATATTGCAATATACAAGACAAAGAAAAGAGAATACAATACGAAAAAATATAGAAAATGATTTACGGCAGTGCCATCACTTCATATATATATATACATATAAACATGAGGTCATCTCATACCATATCCTAGATCATCATATCCTCATTCTAAGACCTCATTATTATACTATCAAGATCTAAGACTATCATGCTCAGGGCTTATAATCCACATGGCTAGACATGAAATATTCATGCATAATAGTGCAATCATAAGATAGAAGAGGTAGAAAACATACCTTAAATCTTGATGCAGGATCAATGACCAATCTTTCATAAGCTAGCTATAATAATAATCATAACAATCATAATAACTACATCAATAATAGCATGAATAATCAGCTACTTCAGAAAACCCAATACCTAGCCGAGCCTATGTGTATTCCCACTGCCTCAGTGTCAGAAGTTTTAACCAACATACAACAACAAAAGGCATATTCCTCACCCATATCTATGCAATCATTCCATACCGGCTAATAGACTTAGGTGTATACTGGTGATAGGCGATGTGCATGTAGGAATGAATGCAAAGTACAAAATCAATATCACAATCTCATCCTCATAACCATTTCTTCTCATAACTATCGTCATTATGTCCATCATCAATATAATCAACCTACGTCCTTGTCAGGTATCAATATATCTTAACAGTATCCTCCGTCTTTGACGGGTATCAATAATCATCACAGTATTCTCCGAACTTTCTAGGTATAAATATAAACACAAATATCAATACACATGTAGTAAAAACATATAATAGTTGCATGGGCTCAAGACGTGAAAAAATAAGGGTAAATCTACAAGCCTATTAGTATACCATAATCATAATCAAATCATCATAACATATCTAACTTGTCAATACTTCCTAACTATTTGTTATTAGGTAACCAATACTTATGATCATTAAACCACTAATTCACTAGTCTTCACATGAACTCTAATTATTTGCCTTAACATTATACTTCCTATAATCCTTATTTATAGGATTGAAACTAATCATTATATATTAAACAACCAATACCCAACATCTTGTGAAGATTCATCATAGACCATAATCGTTATTTATCCATAAATCAACTAATCATCCTATATTCATCAATCATTATTAGTCAACACATTACCATTTATCATCTAACCATCTTTTATTCACTAACACCATTCACTAGCTAACCATTGTTAACCAACTAATCCTCATTAATCAACTATTCATTATTATTAACTAGTCATCTCTTATCACTAACATATCTTACTATCTAGCCTCATTAATAAACAACTCCTCGTTTACAAACTAATCAACATCATGAACTTAGTCATCAATATCAACTATTCTATATCTATGATAAAGAAAACATCATTATTAGCCATATATCAATGATCTCTACATTAACTAGAACATTAGATTCATATTCATTAAGTGCTATAGTCAACTAATAGATAACTAGCTACCACATAGCTTAACCCTTAAGTAGGAAGAACAGTCATAAGATCGTATTAAAACTAGATTCACATCAATTACCGATATAATAATCATAAAGGTACCAAACCTATGCATGCCATTACCAATATTTAACCAGTGGAATAATAAGTATTATATTGCATCTTTCTCTATACCATACCGAAAAGATGTGTATATAAGCATATATATGCATACTCATAAACTGAAATGGCATCCTTTAAAAGGATAAACAGTTCTCGGATATCCAATCATCATCATAAAACAATCCTTGGCCCAATATTATGTCAAGAATAATCATAACATCCTAATCACGGCCTTAGGCCCATACACATATCTGGAACTCATATTGTTAATCATATTTATAATTCATAACATATTTCTAATCATCTCACATATTAGAGGCATCTCGCATATAGAGGAATAATATAAGTAAGCATGTAATCATATCTCAGATAGGAGGCATCTCACATATAGAAGGCATAATATCAATAAGCATATAATTATCTCTCACATAAAAGGTATCACACATCTAGGAGGAATAATATCAATAGGTATATAATCTTCTTTCATATAGAGGGAATAGTATCATTAACCATTTAATCATCTATAAGGTATCTTATATCAATAGTTCATACATCATGACCTTTGAGGAATATCACTTCTCTTGGGCAGTTGTCATATCTAAGGGGAATATCGTCTTTATAGGTCCAATAATTACAACTAATAGGAGATAGCATCATAATAGGCCAAACATCATATATAAGAGGAATCACATCTCTATAGGCCCAACATCCTATCTAAGAGGAAAATTATTTCTGAGGACCCAACATTATGTCTAAGAGAAAATAGCATCTCAATGAGTCAAATATCAAATCTAAGAGGGAACAACATCTCTATTGGTTAGATGTTATATCAAGAAGGAAGTGGTGTCTCTATAAGCCTAAATATCATTATCTAGGGAACATACATCATCATTAAATATGTCATGGATTAACCTTAATCTAAGGTTTACTAGTTTCAACTATGTCTAACATTCACAACTAGGTTCACAAGGCTAACACAAGTCTTAGCCTAAGTGGACTAGACAATCCTACTTATAATCCTTAATTTGTATATTGAGGCAAACTATGCCCCAAACTATGCTAAGGTATCTAGTTCAACTTCTAGATGTCAAAAAAGTCATAAACAATCGTAAGATAGGAACTTCAACTAGAAACAAGGATACTCAAGTCAACTCTACCCAAATTATGATTTCAATTCTACCATACTAGCCCAATAAGATTAAAATTTACTAATTATGCTTCCAATGCTATAACCACATCCCAAACCTAACTTTATATTATATCTATGATATAAACTAATCTAAACTAGGGAGAAGGCAATAGCATTCTATAGGGTTATAATCATACAATCTTACGGGTTCAAAACTCTAACTAATTCCTAAATATCAACAATCAAGGCTATGTTATTCTACTCATAATGAAGCCTAACATCCAAATTCTCATGCAATCTACATCACATATCATCTATAAAGAAAAGTAGACAGAAACCTACATCAAAGTCAAACCACAAAACCTCCAACCACTCACCAAAACTTCATTTTCATTACACATGCCCAAAATCCCAACACACTATCAAAATAGAGATTGACTCAACAATACTAGTCTAACGATACCTATATTGAACAAGTGGGTCCCATATATGAAAAATGAGTTTCTGAGGCCAACCCATTCTTGAAATAGCAGTAGGGAGTTATAACGCTTAATAATTAAGTGAGTATTAAGCTTATTTTGGTTAAAATTATGCCCTCAATCCAATTGGGGTTTTGGGTCAAACAATCAAGAATATAACACTAAAATTGAAGAATTCATACCTTTGATTCGATGTTAATGCTAAATTTACAAGTTATACGACCCCAATTAACACCCAAGACTCAATTTAAGGGCTACATACTCTAATAAGGTTTTGTGATCTCAAGAAAATGGAGAAATGGCCGATTATTATCCAAAAAGAGTATTTCAACAATCCTTTCCTAGACTCTCAGATATCGAAATCGCAGACCTATACTAGCCACAATCGTGGCATCGCGATCGCGATAAGGCCTCTGGAATCACAGTACCTTGCTATACTACATGATAGTTAAAACTTTGATGCATCCAAAATCCAAATTTCATAAATAAAATATGTAACCACACTAAATTCGACGTTTTAGATGTGTTGGTAAAGTTGAATTGTCAATACAAGGTCGTTTAGACCAAATATGGGTCCTACATCTAAAGTTTTGATTTTTTAACTTTTTGATCGATAGTTTGAAATAATCTCGAGTGCATTAGGATACAAACCAAACCTATATCAATCCTAAAATAAATAGTTTAGAACTACTGGACCAGTCGCAATTTGCATTCGAGATTATTTCACCCGAGTTTTCATCCGGAGGCTATTTTGAACCAGCTAAGACTTGGGGTTCTAAAAACCAAATGAATTGCCTTGTGATCAAACCATCAATCCCAGTGATTCATAAATTACTTGGGGTAGCTACGGAGATTCTCAAATGATGAAGATTAGTAGAAATATAGAGAATGACCTGAAGGGTAATTACATATACACCTTTCAATCCTAAGCTTCTAATAGAAGACCCATGAGGGGCTCACAACCCATATGATAGCATAATATTATCAATCAACCTTACCAGAACATACCTTTGCTAAGGTGTTTTATAAAATGTCTTTTTTATTTAAAAATTAACATTTATCAATTGTACCAATTCCATGTATATGGATGAATGAATGAGTACACATACTTATGAACAACTCAATAATATAAAATAAATCAACTTAATAATGTTATAAATGAGCTCAGGTAACCTTAAATCTCAATAGATCATGATACAAGATGTAGACTCAAATTTTGATGAATTATGTTAAATATGTGCTTCTTTGTGATCTGACCATTTTATCCCTCCCCATGATGGTGTTGTGGAATTTTTGATATGTGCAAATGATTAGCACTTTTCTTGATGCATTTTGGTGTGTTTTATGTGATATTGTAGTTTTTGGTGGCTTCAAGAGCCTTATAGTTAACTTCAGTCAACATCTTGTAATCTATGCATAGGATGACAAAACAAATTGTGCCGGTAGATCCAAAACATTGATTTTAGGGTGGTTACATGGTTGGTATGGTTTTGTAACTTTTAAATCTTATTTCTACCTTCTGTTCAAAAAGTTTTGATTTTGTGTTTTAGGGGTCAACTTTATGAAAATGATATTTTTTCAAATATTTGACATCGTCGTTGAGTCTAGGGAGTCGAATTTAAAAGGGTAGCATAGTTCATTTGCAGCCATGGAATTCCAAATGAATCCTGAGGGGCCCATAGAGACTTAGAATGCACAAGGTCCCCAACTAGTGCACCACTCAACAAGTGAACCCACAATTGTGAAGCTAGTGTCACAATCATGATTGGGCATGTAGGTCAAGTGTCACGATCGCGACACCTTTTCCACAATTACGATACCCCTATGAGCTAGGTATCATGATTGCAACACCTAGTCAATGATCATGATGCTTGGGTGTATAAATATCCATGTTTCACTATTTTTTTACCATTTTTTAGACTTAGAGCTTTAGGTTTCGTGATTTTGAACAACTTTCTCAACTTCTAAGCTTAGGTAAGCTTCATAACACCTATTTCAATTATTTCCTTCAATATTTATCATTTATTTCTTATTTTAAACTTGAAATAAAGTACAAAATTTGGGAATTTTGGCTCTTAAGGCCTAAAAATAATATTTCACAAATTGACGCTCCAATTTCTACCCATTTTCACTTGGGTGAGTTTCTAATCCGATAATTATAAGTTTTTCCTCAATTTAATCTTCAAAACTAATTCAATTCTCAAATTTTCAAGGGATTTCATGGATTTTTACCCGATAAAGCTTTAAAATGGTTTTTCTTTGATTTGGACACCGTTTTTAACTCATTTTCCTTGGATTTTTAGCTGTAGATTACTAAAAATATGGGAAATATGTTTTTGGAATAAAGTTATGATTTTTCCCATTTTTTTCAAAAACCTATTTTGAGGGTCTAGTTTAACCCTGACTTAAAACTAGTCAATATGAGTATCGTTGGCTTTTTTTTGACACATAGATTCTATATTTTTATGTTTTAGTTGATTCTAGGAACATTAGTGAGGAGTGGGTCTTTGGGGTTGAAGGCTTTTTTGGTTTTCAGCGTTCAAAGTAGGTTATGGCTTAACTTCTTTTAGACTAGGCTAGGTAGTTAATTTTGATATAAAAGCATGGTAAGGGTGTTGGAACTAATCATGAAAGATGGCTATCTTATTGTGTTGTGACCATGTGGGGGCATATATGTGATGTATTTGATATTTTTGGGATATTATTGGCAATGTGTGACCATGTGGTGTCTTATGTGATGTTGATAGTCAATACGCATAAAAATAATCACATCTTTCTTGATGAAAAGCCTATTATGGTTTCAATTGTATATTGTGATGTGTTTATACTCTTTTTACATACAAATCATGTTGGTTTTCATGGATGGTTCGAAATATTTAATAGATATTTGGCCCACTTGGTTGGTATATCGGTTGGATATAGAAATACTCATTGTGGTTTGTTTGGAGCATTACATCCTAATATCATGTATATTTATGAAACATTGGTACCACCATCGAATACTGAAAATACTGAGAAAAATTGGCTTTTTTGAAAAAAAAAGTGATATCTTATAAAACCCACCCCGAGGAATATACCGGGGAAGAGATATTTATATAGATTGTATATAGGTTGATAGAACCCGCATGGGTCCTGTGTTGGGAAGATTTAGCTTCATAGGTGTATACGGAGGCTGTGCAATAATCTTAAAGGTTGTGCGAAGACCTCATGCATTACATCATCATCATCATTATTCTCATCATTTTCATTGTACTTACTTGATCATTCTTGTGATGTGATTGTATTTCGGCCTTAACTTGTTACCTATTCCATTTGTTATATCTTTCCTCACTTGTACTTAGTCCTTGTATATGTTTTCCTTTTGTGCTTTACTTGTATTTGGCATATCATATACTTATGGTTCTTTCTTATATTATTGCAATATTTGTGAGTATTATAAAGCTGTTAGTGCAAGCGACGTGGGTTATTATTGTGGGACTTTTTCAGATTGAAAGTGATGTACCCTTAGTGTGTATTTTGTATTCTTTATTATCTACTTTGCTAAGTCGCCCTATAATACCTACTGAGTACAAGTGGACCATACTCACTCTTATTGTGCCCTTTTGGTATAGATCCTATTTTGAGTATGCCTTACGCTGGTTGATAAGGGTGATATATGGTGTTTTATGAGATAGCAATGGCTTTCATGCGTTTGGAGTCTACTACTACTTCTTCTTATTAGACTATGTATTTATTACTATTCAATTATAGAGTTATTCCTATCTATTGTGTTTTCTTGAGTTATTCTAGTAGTTCTTCCATTGTGACACCATGTTTTGGGAGTTGTGACATTATTGATTATGCTTTTATTATATTAATTATGGTTTGTATTTG
Source organism: Capsicum annuum (assembly GCF_002878395.1). Classification (NCBI taxonomy): domain Eukaryota; kingdom Viridiplantae; phylum Streptophyta; class Magnoliopsida; order Solanales; family Solanaceae; genus Capsicum; species Capsicum annuum. The sequence continues at coordinate 69,452,700 of NC_061116.1, forward strand.
TTGTAGGAACCTTGCTTTGGGTTTTGACTATTAATTTCTTTTTTGTATCAGTTTGTGTGATGAGCTTAATTGTCAAGGTTCGCCATGACAAGTGCCATCAAGACCCTTAGATTTTTAGTTCATGATGAATTGGTATAATAGCATCCAAGTTTATTGGTCTCAATGTTATAAGAATGGGATGTCTAATAGAGTCTTATGAATTGGTATGTAGATGTTTGTATATATCTTCTAGAGGCTATAAGATGTCTTTAGGATATTTCCCAGATTTTTTCCCTTATCATGCATATTTCTTTCATACCTTGTGTTCTAAGTCATATTTCACTCTTTTCTGCGTAAATAGTAATGACTAGGTCTCATGAGGTTAGAGAAGCAGAGCCTTTATCTGGGGAAAGAGCCTATAATGCCCCGAGAATACACCCTGGATGTCACACGGTGCTTACGGTCACAAGTGACCATAAGCTAACCGTGAGCTAGTATCTGCTGTGAGCACTGATTAATAACAACAAAATAGCATATGTGAAATATTTGAATACGCCATATGGTTTTAAGTAGGGAAAAGTCATCATTTTCACCCTAAAATATACTCGAAAAGTCTATGACATACCTAAACTATTGGAGTGACCTAATAAACACCTAAACTACTTAAAAATGAAAATTTTTACTCCCTAAATCTGACATGGAAAAAACATAATTATTTAATTAAAAAAGGCACGTCTAAATTAAAAAATAACACAAGAAAAAAGAAATTAAAATATTCTCCATCCTAGACCCAACGTCTATCTCAGTCCCAACGTGCAACATCCATCTTTATCTTCTTCTCCAAATTCAAAAATCCCCAGACTGAAAATTCCAATCCATCATCTTCTTCTACTCCAAATTCAAAAATCCCCAAGCTAAAAATTCCAATTCTACGTTACGAATTTCAATCCATCTTCTTCTTCTTCCCCAAATTCAAAAATCCCCAAACTGAAAATTCCAATTCCAAGTTGCTAATTCCAATCCATCTTCTTCTTCTTCTTCTCCAAATTCAAAAATCCCTATGCTGAAAATTCCAATTTCAAGTTGCTAATGAATTTCGAAAGATTAACAATGGCTGAAATTTCTCCTTCTTCTACTTTCCCCAATTCATTCCACCATCGAACCTAATATCGACCCCCTCAGAGCTGCAAATCAAGCAGCCGCCGCTGGTGATGAAATTGACATAATTTCAATGCCTTGCCCAATCGTGGTTGTAATCAATCCTACTGTTCTATATTCTATCAATTCACATCTCGGTTTGAGTGGATAACACAACTCTTGATCATGCATTTTGGCTGTATTTGAAGCACTGGTGAGCTCTATTAATGGGAGATTGTCTCAATTTTATCTATCTTTATTTTGTCTTACTTGGTTTCATGGAAAACTTAAAAAATGCGTACAACAGCTTTCAATGTTCATAATTTTCTCATTTTTTTAATAAATAGATATAAAGAAGAATTGATCTTGTGTAAGCTGAAGCATCAAGGAGGAACATTGAAGAAACCTCATAACAATATAGATTTTAGTTATTAAAGAAAAAGAAAAAAATTAAAATTAAAAAGAAAAAAGAAAAATTTATAAAAATAATAGATTTATTATTTTTTTCATATTATGCTGATGTGGCGTTGATGTGGCAGGCTCATGTAAAACACCGCACCACATGCAAGTGGTATAATGCTTTACATGGTGTAGAAAATCACTTTTAAGTAGTTTAGGTGTGTATTAGGTCACTCCAATAGTTTAGGTGTCTTAGACTTTTCGAGTATAGTTTACGGTGGAAATAATGACTTTTCCCATTTTAAGTACTAAAACATCTATGAATCATAAATCTGGAAAACAACTATCGAAAAATAACTATTTGAAACTGATAAAATAATGACAAACTGACTGACTATTTGAAGTGTTTGAAAGTCTCTAAATCTGGCTGAATAAAAGTTGATGGGACAGGCCCCAACAAACTACTGAACTGAAAGCATGAAAATAAATATAGTCTTTCCTCAAAATAAAAGGACTCACTATGACTGCTGCTACTGATGTGCCAAGATGTCTAAGTGCTGTTGGAATACTTAGCATCCGAACCTATGATATGAGATATCATACCACAAGAAACGAGTATGCAGTCCATACTTTGAATGTACTAGTATGCTAAATAAGGTTAGGCTAATATGCATGATTTATGTCTGTGAATAATAACTGACTATATGAATAGCATGAGATAACTTAATATGAAGTAATAAATGGTTGAATAATGTGAGATAACTGAGTAAACATGTATAAAGTAAAGACTGATGGGGTAGCATGAGATTTACTAAATATACATGTGTGACAGCTGTAAAATTTGAGAATGCATGAAAACTATAAAATCTAAGAATGCACGAAAAGCATATAAAATGATTCAAATAGTCCGTAAACTTAAAATACTGAAATTCAATAACTGAATAACTATATTTGTATGCTATGGTCAATGCAAACCTGAACTGAAGTATATTGAATACCTAACTGAGACTTTGGGAGCTATCATCTACCTATCATGCCCTAATGAGCTAATTTGGGATCCAATTAGTGACCCCAATTGGAAGGGTGCCAGTACCATGCCTTGGGTACTAACACTGGTTGTGTGGATCTACTAAAGTTTTGTCCCAAAGAACTAAGGGCTACCCTCAACTGGCATGTACCCTTATGAGATCAACCCTCAACTAGCAGGTTACTGGAAACATAGTTATGAAATGCACAGACTGCTACTAAAGGTCACACCCTCAACTGGTAGGTGAGACCCCCTTTCCTAGGTTCGCTCGGTGCTAAATCCTAATCCCAACTAAACTTACTTAGAATACTAAATTTTTCTAAGTTTAACTGATAATGATGACTAATTGAACTGATAATGCTCATAAACTATCAAAAACTATTCTGAAGCTACTGAGACTAAGTAAACAACTATGTTTTTGGGTATTCAAAACCCCCAGGACTCGATAGTAATAATATCAAAATAGTAATAAAACTTTGAGGACATAATGTGAAGGCATGTATTCAAAATTCATTCTTGTAGGCATTTTATCAAACACTTGATATTCATAGTTTAAGCCAGGTATGGGAATAGTTTAAAGCTTGTTGTAATAGCATAATTTCAAGATCAACAACACTAATTATGATTTAAATCAGGGGATAATATTATTCAAATGTGTGGGGTTTAATAACAACAACAATTTCTTGTAAACATTGTATAGAATCAAAATTCATGGTTAGAATCACAATTAAAATAACAATAACTTGTAAAAATCACAACTTTGAGTTTGAAATTAGATCCTTGGACTCCATGGGTGGAAGGGACCCATGGATAAACATTTAACATACCTCAGTTGGTGACATTGAGAAAGTTCTTGATGGTTTCTTGAAGCTTGATCTTGAATGTTGAATGAGTTAGGGTTTGTTCTTGAAAGAGAGCTACTTTAATTTGAGTGAATTGTGAAATAATGAGCAATAATGCTTTCTTGGGACTTAAATATAGTGTTTGGACTGAATGGGGAGAAGGAAAAGGACTTAAATTCCCTTGGAAAATTAAAACTCGAAAAATATGCTCATTTGAAGATGACTATGAAACATTCTTCTCAAAAACTCAATCGTAAGGTATATCTTGATTCGTCTAATAGATAGGAGTTATTTGAGTCCTTAATACACATAAACCTCGCTCATAAAACTACCAAAGCACTATAATTTATTTCTCATCAACTCAAAACATGGTTATATTTTTGGTTTGGATTATTGGGGTATTAAAGTATCTTCCCCTTGGGAATATTTATCCTCAAATTAGGCTTGTTAAGCTAAGAGTACTTAAGAATCTGAGATCATATACTAAACGTGAATGAATGGGAACATAAGAACATAACTGAGTCTAAAACATAATACATGAACTATATATCATGAATTAAACTGATTTTCTTGGAAACATACGATGACATAAGAATAGTTATAAAGATGAGATTGGAACAAGTTAGTCAACTTATGAGTACCCATTACTTCTAGCTAGATCTTGTTACGAGAAGAGAAGATTAAAGGTTGAGGACATGAAAGCTTAGGGGATTATATCACATCACCCCCTTGGGATATTATGTTCCCCGAAAGACATTGACATGGCTGAAATGCTGAGATGATACACCAGACACTTACCAACTGAGTCATGACTGGTTATCTTGAATATGAAACTAATGCCTGAACTGAACTGAAGTTACAACTTGCATGTTCATGAAGGAATTTCCTCCTTAATAGGAGAGATGGAAACTATAGGAACTTGTCTGTCTGACTGCTAAATCGGATTACCAGATATATAAACTAACTCATACAGAAAACTTACACTTAACTGGATTATTTCTTCGACACTCTTTCTATGAAGTTCTAAAAACTTTAGGGAGAAAATAATTTTGGCATGGTCTTAATAGGACATCTGACTAAGAAATCACAACATGGCTAAAATTTGTAATATAGGACACAGGCCTACGAAACATCAGCTAGGATACAGTTACTAAGCTTTATACACTGCAACTATTAACTTACAATCTTAGCCATACTTCTCAACAACTCCCTCTACTATACTTTCTACATTCAACACCGCACTTCACTTGAGGCTACTGAAGATACTCACACGGGAACTGACAACTCTATCTACAGAGGTTTGAGCTGTACTAATTTCTCCCACTGTATTCAAGCCTACACGAATCTATGAAATACACACATAATACTGTAATAAAATTCAGAGTCATGAATTCAATACACTATGCATTTATATAACTTCCTATCACTTTAATAATTTTGTTTACCCCTTCAACTAAATACAACCTCTTGCTAGCCACTTTTAATGCGTACTGCATTAATCCACTTACACACCAACCCGCATTTAAGCCTATATTTATAAGTACAGCCTCATGTAAACTAAGCATGCAACAATCTTTCCTAAACATAGAACATTTAATTTCTCACACCTAAACAAATTTCTCATCATCACTATCCTTTCATTAGGGAAGGTCACTGAAAATTTAGGACATGAGATCCTGAAGCATGGAAGAAATACCATGCACAACTTGGATATTTATTTAGGGCCTGAGGAATAGAGTATAAACGACATGAATTCCTTAATAAGGTCTAAATTGAGGACATACAGGACACAAATATGAATTTCACAGATCATTAAGAGTGTAGCATAAGTAATGGAAACTGAGTATATTGTAAAACATGAATACATGAGTCATGAACTGCATGACTTGAGCTTGGAGTTTCTGAATTCATAGAACATGATTCATACTCCAGGGTGAATCGGAACTCCTCATAATAGGGACTGGGAGTGTACATGATTCTTTATGATGAGAATGAACATTGTTTATGATTATGGAACTGACATATAAGGCATGAGAAAATATCGCGATGACTGAGGAATTTCGCACTGAGATAAGAATGGTTTGGGCATCATCCTCTCCTACTTCTTTTCTACACATACTGACATTAGTACTAGGATCTGAGAGCCTGACTTATTTACTTGTTCTATCATCCCCCCTTTGATTAAAGCCATCATTCTAGGTCTAGACACTACTCAATCAATATCTCTAACTAAACTGTCACCACTTTACTCTAGAATCTGGGATATAATAATATGCATAAATTATAAGCTCACCCTGAAAGACTACACCTGATAATATAAAACCCACTGCTAGTACTTCCTTCCGAGATACAACTCTTGGCTTTCTATAGCCCCCAAGAATCATCAAATAACAGCTTAAACACTAACTTAGAATTCTTAACTCTCCTTTCTATTACCTCAATCCTCAAAGATTCAAACTTAGAAACTAACACTTAACATGGATATCCTCAAACCTTTAATAAACCATATTACTTTTATCATATCCTACAATTATCACTTCTCTAAACTTATATTTTCCCTACACCATGGGAATTACCATTACACCAACATCAACAAGACTTGAATTCTTGCATACACTATTTCAAGCCTACCGATTCAGCTTTCATACAACTAGCCCCATGTAATATATACTCTACTTAATTTGGATAACACTATCTCGTCTGGCTATGCTAGACTTACCCTTGGGTAAGACGTAGAGAAGGGCCCTAATAATGAAATTAGCAGATATATATATATATATATATATATATACTGGGTTACAAAAGAAAGCAAGCCTCCAAAGTTTAATAAAGCATAAACACGAAGATTAAAGACCTATAATGTACCTGTATCCCCAATAAAAGAACTTTCCTGATCATGACGGGACTGGAGTGCATAAAGTTTGTTTTATTAACTACTGAGGGCACTGGAAGTGGCGCCCTGCTGAGTCTAGCAACCAAATAAAATTAGAGGACAATTGGACAGACCCTGTTTGCGCAAATCTTTTTTCCTCTGAGATATTACTCTATACTCCTACATTATGTGGCTTGGATACCATATCAGAAACATACATCACTACCAGCTCTAGATACACCTAGATAATTTCTACCATATTCTTCACAAAACAAATGGATATGATCCCTGCTCACACTACCCTAAGTTTTGGAGCCTGGTACCCTATCTCGACTATCACTCCTAAACTTTGGTACTATCACTTTAGTTGAAGACGGAACTGGGGATGAACACTTCTGACTAAAATGAGAATGGTTATCATCCTCTTTCTTTAACTTAAAACTACTTGTTCTAGCCCTCTTGTTCTTTCTCTTTTTCTTTTTATGCTCCCCCTCTCACTCAGCTAAGCATGAACTAAAAGCCTAGATAGAAAATAGCTTATAGATTAATCTGAGCAACTACTAAATAAGCTAAGGTAGTGAAAGCAGCTCTGAATTTGGTTTGAGAGATAGGCTCATTCAGAGGATCTTCCTGACTAGGTGGAGGTGCAGGCTAATTCTGATTTCTTCTTTTGTTGTTCTATATGGAAGGAAATTTCTATATACCAAAGTATGGATGAGTTAGAAAAAGAGTTTAAATAGAACTCATGCTCTTTCGTGCAACATGAACACTGAAAAAAATGAAAATTTTTCTTACACTTCTTATAACTTCTTGTCCATAAGTGTGGTTCGCTTCACACCTATGCAAAACACTCAATTTGTCATGTCTTTCAGACTCCCTAGGACACTTTAAAACGTTAGGCTCTGATACAAAGTTTACAACTCCCTGGGAGTACACCCTAGACGCCACACGATTCTTTCGATTATAAGTAACCACAAGCTAACTTATGAGCTGGTACCTGCTGTAAGCACTGATTAATAACAACAAAATAGCATATGTAGAATATCTTAATACGCCATAAGGTATTAAGTACTAAGATATCTCTGAATCATAAATCTGGAAAACAACTACCAAAAAATAACTGTTTGAAATTGATAAAATAATGACAAACTGACTGAAGTGTCTAAAAGACTCTAAAATTGACTGAATAAGAGTTGATGGAATAGGCCCCAATTAACTACTAAATAGAAATTATGAAAATAAATATAGTCTGTCCTTGCAATATGAGGACTCACCACGACTGCTGCTACTGATGTGCAGGGATGTCTAAGTAGGTTAGGAACTTGAGCATCCGAACCTATAATATGAGACATCATAGAGCACGAAATGAGTATGCAATCAGTACTTTGAATGTACTGGTATGCTAAATGAGGTTAGGCTAATATGTATGGTTTTGGTGCATGTATAATAACTGACTGAATGAATAGCATGAGATAACTGAACATAAAGTAATAAATATCTTATTAATGTGAGATAATTGAGTGAACATACAATAAGTAAAGACTGATGGGGTAGCATGAGATTTATGGAATATACATGTATAACAGTTGTAAAATCTGAGAATGTATCAAAACTGTAAAATCTAAGAATGCATGAAAATTGTAAATTCTGAGAATTTATGAAAAGAGTATAATATAATTATGGAAATAGTGTGTAAAATAAAAATATTGAAATTCAATAATTAAATAACTGATATCTGTATGATATGGTCAATGCAAACCTGAACTAAGTATACTTAATACTGAACTGAGTCTGTGGGAGCTATAATCTAATCGACATGCCCCAATGAGCTAATTTGGGGTTGAACCTATGACCCCAATTGGAAGGGTGTCAGTACCATGCCACGGGTAATAACAGTGGCAGTGTGGATCCACTAAAGTGTTGTCCTGATGGACTAAGAGTTACCCTCAACTGGCAGGTACCCTTATGAGATCAACCCTTAATCGGCAGGTTAACATCTCAACCTATGTTGGCTATGTAGTTATGGAACACAAGGACTGCTACTAAAGGCTACACCCTCAACTGGCAGGTAAGCCCCCATCCCTGGGTTTGCTTGGTGCTAATTCCTACTCCCAAATGAACTGACCCAGAATACTGATTTGTTCTAAGTTTAACTGATTATGATAACTGACTGAACTGATAATGCTTAGAAGATATCTGAAACTATTTTGAAGATACTGAGACTAAGTAAATAGCTATGTTTTTAAGTATTCATAACCCCCAGGACTCGATAGAAATAATAGAAAAATAGTACTAAAACTTTGAGGACATAATGTGAAGGCAATTATTAAAAATACATTCTTGTAGGCATTTCATTAAAAACTTGATATTCATAGTTTAAGCTAAGAATGGGAATAATTTAAAGCTTGTTGTAATAAAATGATTTCAACATCAACATCAGTAATTATGATTTAAATCAGCAGATAACATTATTCAATCATTTGGGTTTTAATAACAACAATGATTTCTTGTAAACATGGTATAGAATCAAAATTGACGGTTAGAATAACAATTAAAATCACAATAACTTGTAAAAATCACATCTTTGAATTTGAAATTAGATCCTTGGAAGTGACCTATGGATGAACATTTAACATATTTTAGTTAGTGAAATTGACAAAGTTCTTGATGAATTCTTGAAGCTTGATCTTGAATGTTTGATGAGTTAGGGTTTGTTCTTAAAATAGGGCTACTTTAATTTGAGAGAATTGTTTAATCATGAGCAAATAATGCTCTCTTGGGACTTAATAATGTGTTTGGACTAAATTGGGTGAAGGGAAAGGACTTAAATTCCTTTGAAAAAATTAAAACTCAAAACTAGACTAGAAATCCCAATTTTGACTACGGCGCGATGCAGTGCTATCGCATTGTGCCACTGGAAATGGACGATCCCAATTTGGCACCTTAGCGCGATGTGGTGCCCTCTCAGTGCCCCACTAGAAAATGACAAATATGAAATTGCACCTTGGCATAATGCGGTGCTTCACTGGAAAAGGGATGAACATGATTTTGCCCATTACCGTGATTCGGAAAAGGTCGAACATGATTTTTCCTATTACCGCGATGCAGCCTAATCGCGATGAGCTAGTACCTTACACTAAAAGTGCCATAACTTCAAATCGGGTATCGGATTAATGAAAAATTTGTATCTCTAGAAAGAAAATTCACTTTCCTTCAATTTTGTGGGTGGTGATCTAGAAAATTCTCAGTAGAACAAAAGATATGCTTGTTTGAAGATGACTATTGCAACTTTCTTCTTAAAAACTTAATTGGTAAAAGATATCTTGATTCATCTAATTGCTAAGAGTTATTTGAGGCCTTAATACATACCAAACTTGCTCACAAAAATCCCAAAGCACTATAATTTATTTCTCATGATCTTGAAGCATGGTTTTATTATTGTTTTGGATTTTTGATATATTACAATATCTCCCCCTTGGGAACATTCATCCTCGAATGAGGCTGGTTAAGTTGAGAGTACTGAAGAAACATAGATCATATACTGAACGTGAATGAATGTTCAACATGAGAACATAATTGAGTCTGAAACATGATACATGAACTGAATATTCCTTGAAAACATACGATGACATGAGAATGGTTAAGGCTAAGATTAGAACGAGTGAGTCTACTTATGAGTACCCATTAATTCAAGATAGATCTTTTTACGTGAAGAGATGATTAAAGGTTTAGGACATGAAATCTTGGGGAATATATTAAATCTCCCCCATGGGAGATTGTGTTCCCCAAAAGACACTGACATGGCTGAAATACTAAGTAAAGACTGAGACAATACACGAGATACTTATGAACTGAATCATGACTGGATATTTGGAATATGAAATTGATGCCTGAACTGAACTGAAGTTATGACTTGCATGGTCATGAAGGAATTTCCTCCTTAATAGAGAGATGAAAACCATAGGAACTTGTCTGTCTGACTGCTAATCTGGATTACTGGCTACAGAAACTAACTCATACTGAAAACTAACACTAAATTGGAGTATATCTTCGACACTTTTTCTGTGAAGTTCTAATGACTTTAGGGAGCATAGAATCTTGGCATGGCCTGAATAAGACATTTGAATAAGAAATCACAACATGGCTAAAATTCTATAATATAGGACACAGGCCTACGAAACATCAGCTAGGATAGAGTTACCGAGCTTTATGCACTACAACTACTATCTTACAACCTTAGCCACACTTCTCAACTACTTCCTTAACTATATTTTCTACATTCAACACTGGTCTTCACTTGAGGCTACTAAAAATATTCACACAGGTACTGGCAACTTTATCTACTGAGGTCTGAGCTGGACTGAATTCTCGCACTATGTTCAAGCCTACTCGAGTCTTTAAAATGAACACATAACATTGTAATACTTGTCTAAGTCATGAATTCAATACACTCTACTTTTTCATAGCTTTCTATCACTTTAATAATTCTAATTACCCTATTAACAACTAAATACAAACTTTTACTAGCCACCTACTAAAGCGTACAGCATTTATCTAGTTACACACCAACCTGCATTTAAGCCTATCGTCATAACTATAGCCTCATATAAAACAATCATGGAACAATTTTTCCTTAATATAGAATATTAATATTCTCACACCTAAACAAATTTCTCATCTTAACCATCATTTCATAAGGGAAGGTCACTAAAATGTTAGGACATGAGATCCTGAAGCATAGAAGAATTACCATCCATAACTTTGACATTTAACTTGGGCCTGAGGAATAGAGTATAAACAATATGCATACCTTAATGAGGTCTAAACTGAGGACATACATCACATAAATCTGAATTTCGTGGTTTATTAAGAGTGTAGCATGTGTCATGGAAAATGAGCATATTATAAATCATGAATACATGAGTCATAAACTGCATGACCTGAGTTTGGAGTTTTTGAATTCATGGAACATGATTCATACTACTGGGTGAACTGGAACTTCTCATACTAAGGACTGAAAGAGTATATGATTCTTTATGATATGCATAAAAATGGACAATGATTATGGAACTGACATGTCAGGCATGAGTAGATATTGTAATGACTGAGAAACCTTGCACTGAGATAAGAATGGGTTGGGCATCATCCTCTCCTACTTCTTTTCTACACAGATGGACATCACTACTATGATCTGAGAGTCTGACTTGTTTACTTGTTCTACCATCTCCTCCTTGGCTTAAACCCATTATTCTAAGTCTAGAACTACTTAATCAACATCTCTAAACTAAATTGCCACCACTTTACTCTAGAATTTGGGATATAATAATATGCATAAATAATAAGCTCACCCTGAAAGACTACACCTGATAATGTATAACCCACTGCTAGTACTTCATTCTGAGCTACAACTCTTGGCTTTGTATAGCCCCCAACAACCATCAATAACAACTTAAACACTAACTTAGATTCTTAACTCTCTCCTCTGTTAGCTCAATCCACAAAGATTCAAACTTAGATTCTAATACTTAATATGGATATCCCCAAACCTTCAATGAAGCATACTACTTTCATCATAGCCTATAATTATTACTTCTCTAAACTTATATTTTCCCTACACCATGGGAATTACCATTACACCAACGTCAACAATATATAAATTTGAATCACCAAACTTAAATTATTACATACACTACTTCAAGCCTACTAATTCACCTTTCATACAAGTAGCCCTAAAGAAGACATACTCTGCTCAATTCGGATAATACTATCCCATCTGGATATACTATACTTTACCCTCTGGGGAAGATGCAGAGAAGGGCTCTAACACTGAAATTAGCAACTATATATGTATTATTGTGTTATAAAAAAAGAAAGGCTCTAGGGTCTATTAAAGCATAAACACGAAGATTAAAAACCTATAAAATATCCATATCCCCAACAGGAGGACTTTTCTTATCATGATAGGACGAAAGTAAATAAATTCTTTTCTGTAGTTGACCACTGAGGGCACTGGAAGTGGCGCCTTACTGAGTCAGGCGACCAAATAGAATTGGAGGATAGTTGGATTGACCTTATTGGCGTAAATCCTTTCCCCTCTAAGCCATTACTCTACACTCATGCATCATGTGGCCTAGCTTACCATATCTAAAACATGAATCACTGTTGGCTCTATACACACCTAGGTGATTTTTTCTACATTCTTCACAAAGCGGATGGGTGCGGCCACTGCTCACACAAGACTAGGTTTTGGAGCTTGGCACCCATCTCAATTATAACTCCTGAACTTTTGTACTAGTACTCTAGCCAAAGAAAGAACTGGGGCTAAACACTTCTGACTGAACTAAGAATGGTTACCATCCTATGACTTTGACTTAAAACTATATGTTGTGGCCCTCTTGTTCTTTCTCTTTTTTTTATGCTCCCTTCTCTCACTCAAATAAGCATGAACCAGAAGCCTATATTGGAAAACAACCTATAGATTTCTCTAAGAAACTACTGAATAAGCTAAGTTAGTATAAGTAGCTTTAAATTCAGCAAAAGAGACAGGCTCATTTTGGGGATCTTCCTGAACAGGCAGAGGTACAGGCTGATTCCTATTTCTTTTTTTTTTTCTTTCTGGGAGGAATTTTCTACACACTGAAGTATGGATGAGTTAGGAAGAGAGTTTAAATAGAAATCACACTTTTTCACATGACATAAACACTAAAAGAAGGGAAATTCTTCCTAAAACACCTTATAGCCTCTTGTCCATAAGTGTGGTGTGCTTCACACCTATGCAGAAGACTCTACTTGATGTGCCTTTTAGACTCCCTAGTATATTTTAAAACCTTAGGCTCTAATACCAAATATTTAATATCCCAGGAGTACACCCTGGATACCACACGGTGCTTACGGTCACAAGTGACCACAAGATAACCCATAAGCTAGTACTTACTGTGAGCACTGATTAATAATAACAAAATAGTATTTGTGGAATATCTGGATACACCATAAATTTTTAAGTACCAATACATGTCAGAATCATAAATCTAGAAAAATACTACCAAAAACCAACCTTCTAAAATTGATAAAATAATGACAAAGTGACTGACTGTCTGAAGTATCAAAAAGTCTCTAAAATTGACTGAATAAAATTTGATGGGACAAGCCCCAACTAACTCCAATTAACTATTGAACTGAAAGCATGAAAGTAAATATAGTTTGTCCTTAAAATATGAAGACTCACCACAACTGCTGCTATTAATATGCTAGGATGTCTAAGTGCGATTGAGAACTTGAGTATCTGAACCTATGATATGAAACATAATAGTGCAAGAAATGAGTATTTTGTCATTAGTTTAAATGTACTGGTATACTAAATGAGGTTGGGCCAATATGCTTTGTTTGTGTGCATGAATAATAACTGAATGAATGAATAGCATAGAAAAATTGAAAATGAAGTAATAAATGGTTGAATAATGTAAGATAACTGAGTTAACATGCACGAAGTAAAGACAGATAGGGTATCATGAGATTTACTAAATATACATGTGTGATAGCTGTAAAATCTTAGAATGCATGAAAAGCATATAATATGATACTGAAAATCATCTGAAAATTAAAAAAACTAAAATCCAATAACTAAATAACTAATATTTGTATGCTATGGTCAATGTAAACCTGAACAAAAGTATACTGAATACTGAACTGAGACTATGGGAGCTATCATTTAATTGACATGACCCAATGATCTAATTTGGGGTCTAACATGTGACCCTAGTTGGAAGGGTGTCAGTACCATGCCACGACTACTAACACTATCTGTGTGGATCCACTATAGTATTGTCCCGAAGGGCTTAGGGTTACCCTCACCTAGAGGGTACCCTTATAAGATCACCCTGAACTAGCAGGATAATATCTTAACCTATGTTGGCTACGTAGATATAGAACGTAGGGACTGATACTAAAGGTCACACCCTCAACTTACAGGTGAGCCCCTATCCTTGGGTTTTCTTGGTTCTAAATCCTACTCCCAACTGAACAAACTCAAAATACTAAACAATTCTAATTTTAACTGATTATGATAATTGACTGAACTGATTATGCTCATAACATATCTATAACTTTTCTAAAGATACTGAGACTAATTAAACAACTATGCTTTAGGGTATTCATAACGCCTAGGACTCGCTAGCAATAATAACAAAATAATACTATAACTTTGAGGACATAATGTGAAGACACTTATTCAAAATTCATTCTTGTAGGTATTTAATCAAACACTTAATATTCAAAGTTTAAGCTAAGCATGGGAACAGTTTAAAGCTTGTAGTAATAACATGATTTCAAAATCAACACCACTAATTATGATTTAAATTAGCAGATAACATTATTAAAATATTTGGGTTTAATAACAACAACAATTTCTTGTAAATATGGTATAGAATAAAAATTAATGATTGGAATCACAATTAAAATCACAATAACTTGTAAAAATCACAATTTTTAAATTGAAATTAGATCCTTGGACTCCATGGTGGGAGGGACCCATGGATAAATATTCAACATACCTTAGTTGGTGAAATTGAGAAAGTTCTTGATGAATTCTTGAAGATTGATCTTGAATGTTGGATTAGTTAGGGTTTGTTCTTGAAAGAGGGATACTTTAATTTGAGAGAACTGTGAAATAATGAGAAAATAATTCTCTCATGGGACTTAAATCCCGTGTTTAGATTAATGGGATGAAGGAAAAGGACTTAAATCCTGTGTTTAGATTAATGGGATGAAAGAAAAGTAGTTAAATGCCCTTGGAAAAATTACAACTCTAAACTAGACTGGAAATCCTAATTTTGACCTATGATGCAATTTGGTGCAATCGTGTTGCACCACTGGAGACAGACGATCCTGATTTGGCACCTTGGCGCAACGCAGTGCTCCACTGGAAAAGGGACGAATGTGAAATTCCACCTTGTTGTGATGTGGCACCATTACTGTGCTTCACTAGAAAAAGGATGAACGTGATTTTTGGCATCACCGCGATGCGGCCTAATCGTAATGAGCTACTATCTTTCACTAAAGTGCCATAACTTCTCACCCAGGCATTGGATTAAGGCGAGATTTGTATCGCTGGAAAGAAAATTCAATTTTCTTTCGATTTGGTGGGTCTTGAACTGGAAAATTCACAGTATAACAAAAGATATTCTTCTTTGAAGCTAACTATAGCAACGTTATATTCTGCTTTGAAGCTGACTATAGCAACATTCTTCTAAAAAACTCAATCGATAAGGAATATCTTGATTTGTCTAATAGCTAGGAGTTATTTCAGGCCTTAATACACATCAAAACTGTTCATAAAACTACCAAATCACTATAATTTATTTCTCATAAGATCAAAGCATGGTTCTATTATTGGTTTGGATTTTTGGGGTATTATAGAGCCTTGTCTAGAGGGAAAGTTATGTGCCGTGGATGAACTTGAGGTGCCAAACTAGAGGCCTATGCAGATCACATAATTTTTTCTTTGATATTTTGAGTTGGTGATTATTTATTCCTTCATGTGTTGCTTATCAACTGTGTGATGAGGTTTAGGAGAAAGGGCAAGCTCAATCCTAGATATATTGGACCTTTTGAGATTCTTCGTGCAGCTGGTGAGGTGGCTTATGATTTAGATATACCTCCAGAGTTTTCCACTGTTCATCTAGTTTTCCAAGTTTCTATGTTGCGGTGATACATTCCTAATCTATATCATGTGCTCTGATGGGTCTCAATCAGGTTCAATGAGCATTTGACCTTTGTAGAGGATCCAATATATATGTTGGCTAGTAATGTCAGGTAGTTGTGAACTAGAGATATTCCTATATTTATGGTTCAGTGAAGGTAACACCTAGTGGAGGAGGCCACTTAGGAGATCGATAAGAAAATACAAACTCAATATTTTCACCTAATTCAGACTGTAGGTATATCCTAATCTTTAACTTTTAGGAATGAAAGTTCCTTTAGTAGTGGATATGTTGGATATGTAATGACCCTTTAGGTCATTTTCAATATTTTTGCATATTTTCATTATTTGAGATTTTCTATACCTTCCCCATTTAGAGCTATTTCCCTATTTAGAAGTCTTTGGTGATTACAAATGTCCACAGGACGAAAACTTCAGTAAAATGACCTGATATTCAAATTTTGATTGTGCCAGTAGCTCTGGAATATCAATTTTAGGCTAAGTAGAACTCTGGTTTTGTTCTCAAGGCACCCGGGCTCATTTTGACCTATTGGTCAGAAAGTGAAGAAAATAAAATATGGTTATGTGACCCACATTTGGTCAAAACGACCTCAGATGGAAAATTTGAGTGCATAATCATGTCCAGAATGTTGACTTGGTATGGTGCATCATTAGTTTGCATATACAAGAATCTGAATGAATCTCGGGCACCCGGTCAAGTCCATTCTTGGACTTAGAAAATTTGGTGCAACGGGTTTTTTCGTGCACCGTGATCGTCATTCTTTGGACAGCGATCGTGACTCCGTTTGTAGAAAATATGTTGTCATCACAAAGAGGTGTTGCAATTGCGACTCATATGATAGGTTAGAAGTACCGCAATCGCTAGACCTTAGATCGCGATAGTGATTGCCTAGGCCTTGGACTGAGTATAAAATGGCCTCATGTGCCCAAATTTTGGCCATTCTTCATCATTCTCTTGAGATCTACTAACCCTAAATAGTGTGAGGGCTTAAAATTGAAACTTGTTGATTATTGGAAAGCTAGATTAACATTTATTTTTGCAATTATATTCTGATTTAAGGTAAGAATTCACTATTTTCTTGGAAAAAATTCTTGATTATTTGCTCAAAACCCCAAAATCTTCAAAACTTGATTTTAGCCACAATTTAGATTGGGTTTCACCCATTTTGGATAGTAATGATTTCTTAATTTTCTAAGAATGTTGGGTTGATTTTGAAAATACGATAATTGTAAGTTCGACCTACAGGGGGGTTTTGACGTGATTTTTGGACTTAATGTATAGGTATTAATATTCTCATATTGATGAATAAAATATATTTCTGATAGCATGGCATCGTAAGGAGACTTCTCAGGGAGGAAAAGCAATGGTATAGTAGTTATTTATCTTTCTTCAATATCGAGGTTGGCTAGGTTTATCCTTTGTTAGAATGAGCTCTGTCATAGTATTCTTATGATATTGTGTTGGATTTGGGACGGGTTTAGGTGTTGTATTGAAGAAATGTAAGGCTTGGGTTTGGTTGGACCATTTATGCTAAATTAAAACTATAGCATTAAATTACTTATTTGTTTCCTTTTACCTTAGGAAAATTGGACTTCAGTACTCATGGATAGCATGAGGATTCCTTAGTTTGTTCAAAACAAAGTAAAATACAAAGTTAATTATGCTTAGGGTAAGATTGGCCTTAATTGCCTACATTAAAGAAGATTGCCTTAGTTCCCATTTGAATTAGTTTGAGTGTTTCAGAAGAACCTCTTCCTTAGTATTAATGGTGGCTTATAATACATCTAACTATATATTTAGATACCATAGCCTAGTCCAGTGTATTTTTTGACTTAGAATGTAATTCGGGGATTTAGAAGTGGGCTTTTTTACCCACCATAAGCAAAGATTGATGAACAGTTATATTGAGACCCTTATACATTTATTAAATTCTTAGAGGATGCCCTTTAGAGGAAATATTGAGGAACATTGATACTAGTTGGTTATGATGGATAGAGTAGAAAGAAATGCCTAGATGACTATGCCATATGTATGATTTATGGATTAAGATTATGACGAGCTACAAATTATGCTATTCCTTTGTCTGTTGATTGGGCTCCAAATATACCATTGGGTGTGCGTTGGACTATGATGTTGTCTAAACTAAATTATGTTGTTGACTATGCTATGAATAAGCTAAAGCTATAGATTATGCTTTGGATTAGCTATTGCTCAAGCTATTGATAAGTAATTGCTCATGATATTGCTTATGTCTATGATCATGCTAAACAATTATTCTTGTAATCATGTTAGAAAGCATCCTTATTAAAGATGTTAGCAATTGTGCTATTATTTGTGATATATTGTCGTTCTGATTTATTTAATTATGCTTTGCCAAGAATTATGTTAGAAATCTAGAAGTCTGAATATATTAACACTTATAGAATTGATTATATACTCGGTTAAATTCTAGAAGTTGATGTTGATATTGATTATACCCGACAAGGCCGAAGGATTATTCTGATAATGTATTGATGTCTAACAATTCCAGAGGATATTGTGATGGCATATGCCCGGTAAGGACGGAGGATATTGGGATGACATATTGAAGCCCAGCAAGGCCGGAGGATATAATGATGAGATATTGATACTTGACCTGGTTGGAAGATGATTATGATGATATTGATATCCGTCAAGGTTGGAGGTATGATTGGTGTGCCTATATGTACATCTTTGAGTCCGCCTATGCCCTATTTATGGAACTATATTTTATGCCTACTAATATGAAATTTGGGTATGTTGTTAACATTGGCGATGTCGGTTATTTGATATATATTTATAAAGTGGTATAGTTGATGATTAGAACTAAATATGGAATAATGGTGGATGTTGTTAAGTTTACTAATAATGACTAGTTGACAAACAGGGATTAGTTGGTAAATGGTGATTAATTAATAAATGATGTTAGTTGATAAATAATGGTTATCTAATAAATGATGATTAGTGGATATATGGAGAATAGTTGTTAGATGATAACTAAAGACTATATGACAACTAGAAATCAAAGAGATTGGTTTATAAGAGATCTCATAAATTGGTAACTAGTGAGTATCGATAACGATTTTGTCAAATGATAGTAGCATTATGGAGAATAGAAATACTGTCAAATATTGGTAAATTGTGAAATATAGGAAATGACCGATTGATGATAATTGTGGGATAATGGTTAAATAATGATGAAAGTTGGCTATAATATTTGTTGGTTGCTTTATTCTTCTCTTGAGTGTACTCTCCAGTCATATGGTAGGCTGTGACGTATTCTTCACTTTTCTGCACCAGCTGGCATATGGGATCCAATTTTGTTGTTTCAGGTTGCTTATGTTAATGCTTTATAATACGTTATTATTCCAAATTGTTTACTTATTATATTCTTGCTAGAGGTGGGCGTTCGGTTTTTTGGTTTTTGGTTATGAAATTAGGTGCACCAGAAATCAAACCAAATTAGTACGATTCGATTTGGTCTATGTAAATTTTACGTTGGGTTTACATCGGTTTAATAATTTTGATTTTTTGGTTATGGGCCTATTTAATGGGATAAATTATATTTATGAATTGAACTATTTTTTTAATGTTTTAAACACTTTCTAATTTTCTTATTTAATAATTTCTAAATGGACTAACCAGTAAACATAAGAAAACTTGTGTTGAAGTAATGTCATTGTCCAATAATGATGAGAATAAAGTCTTCGGCATTGTCTTTAGGACATCTCTGTAAGTTTATGTTATCCTATTATATATTGATAGCGTGTTTTTATAATGATTACTTATCTGTGTAACTCATTCCTGAATGGTTTCATATCCAAGAACAACATCACTTATGTTTCTTGGAGACTAGAAAAGAACAAGGCAAGATAACACATCAAGAATGTTGAAACAAACATCAGATAAGAGAGTTCAATACCAAGAACCATTAAAAGAGAACTTATCGAACTTAAATCTTGGATTGGCCTCTAAATATTGATTATGCAAAAGACAAACATTATCATGTTTATCAAGAAGAAGAATAGAGAAAACTCTGGCACCATAATTAGTGACCTTTATAGAAAAATATCCTTTCTTGATCTCATATATTCCTATCTTTTGAGTTGTAACATTAGCAGCATCCCATAGATGTAGAATGAAGAACAAACAGATCAACAGATTAATCTTGGAAGACATGCAACCAATTTTTTGTACTTGAACAATGGAATGATGCCATTGTTCAACTTTGTCAGCTTTTCTCCACAAACACCAAAAGAAATACAATAACAACGAATAGAAATCTCAAATTTATAAAAAAAATAAAACCCGAACCAAAAAATCAAAAAACCAAAACTGAAAAATTGAAATATTTTAGTTCAGTTTGGTATTTTGATTTTTGGTATTTATTCCTACCCCTAATTCTAGCGGTGATAGACATGTGTTTATGCCTTATGTTATATTGTTATTTCGGTTTAATTACATATTATGTACAACGATGTAGGAGATGATTCATGTTCGTTTATGTAACCTGATTTAGTTATGCTATCTTTTATTTTATCATACTTATATCATGACTTAGCTCAGTCGGCCGATGATGCCTATATAGTACCCATTGTTTTGGTACTTATACTACACATCTATACCTTTTTCGTACAGATTCGAGGATTAGCTGTTGTTGTTGTTTTGCATTTGTACAGTGACTGATTTATTGAGATAGGGTGAGCTTTTGGAGTTCGATTCTTCCATTTCCCTCTATTTTTTTCAGTCTTTTGTTTCAAGACAGATGTATTGAATATTCTAGACTTTGAGTTGTATTAATACTATTAGATGCTCTTATACTGGCTCTACCAGGTCGTGGGATTGGTATCTTGTATTGACTATTTTATCTATTTAAACTCTTTGTTTATTTATAAATTGCATTTTTGAAATTTCGCCTATGTTGGGCATTTCCTACCGGATTAACCCATTGTGTTAACTTTGAGTTATGATTTTGCTTACCTACTGGCGGGATTTAGTATGTGCCATCATGACTCATAAATCAGGTCGTGACATGTGGTATCAATGGTATATTTTGATGTGTTCATACTCTATTGGTATATTGTGATGTGTTCATACTATATTGATATATATATCATGTTGGTTTTCATGGATGGTTAGAAATATTGAATGGATATTTTGCTCACTTGGTTGGTATGTTCGTTGGATATGAAAATACTCATTTTGGTTGGTTGTGAGAATTGCATACTCAAATCATATACATTCATGAAACTTTGGTACCACCATGGAAATACTAGAAACGCTAAGAAACACAAGCTTTTCTGACAAAAATGTGACATACTATTAAACCCTCCCCGAGGGATGTGCCAAGGAGAAGATATGGATATGGGTTGTATATATATTAAAGAAACCTCCATAGGTCCTATGTCGGGAATCTTTAGCTTTGTAGGTATATACGGAGGTTGTCTGATAATCTCAGATGTTGTGCGATGACCTGGTGGATTACATCATGATCATCATCATTCTCATCATTTGAATTGTACTTACTTTATTATGTTTGTGATGTAATTGTATTTCTTCCTTGACTTATTACCTATTCCATATTTTATATCTTCCTTCACTTGCACTTGATGTCCTTGTATATATTGGCCTTTTGTGCTTTACTTGTATTTGGTATATTGTATACTTGTGGTCCTTTCATCTATTGTTGTAATATATGTGAGTATTATAGAATTATTAGTACAAGCGGTATGGGCTAATATTGTGGGACATTTTTTAATTAAAGGTGGTGTACCGTTTGTGTTTATTCTGCATTCTTTATTATTTACTTTGCTCAGTTAGCTTATGATACCTACTGTGTACAAGTGGACCGTACTGATCTGAGGTAGACTTATGCACCTCATGGTTATTATTTGGTCTTAATTATTCATGTTTTTATGATTTTTGAATTTAATGAGTAAATCTTGATATAATTGAGCATTTAAGTGTTAAAATACTTGATTATAATTTGTAAGGTGTGTTTCAAACAAGTTTGAAATCAATTTGGTCACTTAGAGTTTAGATGAGGAAATTATTAGTACTAGCTTGAGATATGTGTTATTCTAGTTCATCTCGATGGATTTTAGTGTGTGTAATGAGTTACTATGGGTATAAGTGTGTAATTCTGTTTAGAAAAACTTGTTTATAGTGTTTAAGGTTCAATTGAAACAATCCAAGAGACAAAACACTAACTTAAAGATCAAATGGACAAAACTAGTACGCTTAGCTTAAGTTACTAGTTCATCATCTTAGATTGTATGTTGTTTTAAGCACTAATTCGTGGTTTATGATTCTATAGTATTCTTGGTTAGTTCATAATAATTATATATGGAGGATAAAACAGCTAGAAATAAATTATAAACATCACCCCAAAGCTTGGGACCAGACCTGACCAAAAATGGACGTTTTGGAGTCATTGGCGTGCCACTGACATTAGGAACTGCGTTAGGTCATTGAAATGGAATTTGGAACATAATAAATTACTAATTACATTATCTCACCTCAATTAGTTAGTTCCACATCCCCTAAGAACTGCGATAAGGGTGTGGCACGACCCTAAGTCAAAATCGTTAGGTTTTGTCCAAGTATAAATAGGACACTTAGTTGTTATGTTTCTCACCTTGGACGACCTTGGGACTTTAAGGGAGGCTGGAGAACACTTAAAATAGGGTTCTTAATCCATTACTTTGTTTTTTTAATTTATTTTAAGATACATTCATTCATTTCGATTACAGTTACATCCATGAGCGGCTAAATACCCTTTTTCGAATTATAGGCCAAAACATGAGTACTATTATTTTGAATTGATTTGGTTATGGTTTTTTACCATCATTTCTTTTTATTTATCTATATTATCACTATTTTAAATATTCATAACCCTTATAATACATACATAATCATTTTGTGAACCCGGGAGGAGGAACAAGTAAGTAGAACATGGGAAGAATAGAGTAGGATCATAATCTTTCAATTGCTTGAGGTTATGATTTGCTCTTAGGAAAGAAACATACTTAATTTCCATACTTGGTTCACTTACGGGATGAAATATGAACATATTTGACTTGGTTCTCGCATCCCGCGCAAAGATATAGTTATGGGGCTAAGTTAGATATTCGGAAGGCCATAGTCATAGTTTAGACTCTGTGAACCAACAACATATATAATTAACCTAACAAATGAAATTCAATAAAATAGTATGATTACTTGTAGTTCCTTAACCAAACAAATTGTAGTTCTATAACCAAAATTGGGTCCCGAGATATCACACGCTGCTTAGGGTCACAAGTGACCCCAAGCTAACCCTTCTATTGGCATAACTCATAAGCAACTAAATAAAATGCTTAAATCTGTATAAAATCAGAGAGAACATAAAATTTTTCTGAACTTGATCAATACAAATCTTAACTTTATAAGATTACAACTCTGCTTTTACCAAAATAAAACTAAAAATGAATACATTAACTCTACTGACTGTCTATGAAGCCTCTACTAGTACTGACTTTAGATAGCCGGGTCATGACACCCAACTATCCCAACTCAATACGAATGAAATAGGAAAATAAAGAACTACTCAAATTGTCTACCTGGCTCAAACCCTTGAATCAAAAGGATTCATCACCTGCTGACTGGAAGCTGCGAGCTAACTGAATCTGAATATACATACTAAGTCTTGTACCTATATTATGAGACAATGTAGCACATAGACGTATATGTGGATCAGCACTTTGGGAATGTACTGAGTATATGGGGGTGTATGCAATTAAATAATCAATACCATAAATCCTTATAGAAAACATGCATGCTAGTATAAATGAATCACACAGCTTGAATTAAAACCATCATAATCATGAATAATAAAATAGGTAATGAAAATCACGTGAGTCATTGTACTTCATTCAAAATCTGCATTCTTTCATTATTCTCAAACTTGTAAGATAGATAATATTTTAAAACAACATCTTTCTGAGCATACACTTTAATCTCATGTAAACTAGGAACTTCTTTGGAAACATAAATGTTTTGACACTTAAGGGCCTTAGAAATCTTGGATTCATAGCTTTGAAAATACATATACTTGTATCTTAGATAGAGTGAGGGACTACTTTGGTATTTTCTTCTAACCGACATAAACCATATGAGCTACATGGAGTCCAACATCTTACCCACGTTGGGGAGAGTTGTTCCATCCTTACCATCGAATATAACCTTAACTTTAGTGATCACTATCTTAACCCACTTGGGGTATATCAAGAACCTACAGGGGCACGTAGTTCTGGGGAATAAGACCTTGGAAGCATGCCCAACTCGGTGCTAAATACTACTCCCTTACTTATTACAGAACATTAGAAAATCCACCTTAAAACAATTCAATAATATATATATATATATAATGGGAGCCAAAATGCATCCCCTTTACTTCAAACTCAAGAATGTAGATTTCTCTCTTAACTTATAATCAAAAATCACTTCTTGATATTCTTTAAAAATCACTAAAATCTCACTCTCAAACTCATGCTTTAACCATAAGGTTCAATTCACAGCACTAGGACTTGAAATTCTCAAAACAGGATATAGACATTGAATTATGCAACTTAAACTATAAATTGACAATTTAAAACATTAATATGCATAAGAATATTACAACTCAAAGCTTGGGTAAGACATAGTTTCAGAAAACTCACAATATAATAACATGAGAGGAATTCTCCATGAGTTTTTGAAATACTTTACGAAAATATGTAACTTTTGCGTAAAAGAACAAAAGGGTTTTCTTGTTCAAAACCACATACCTTAATAGACTAGATGTGATGTAGAGAACTTGACCTTAAAACCCTCGGAGATGATCTCGAAAGCTTTCTTGAGATTCTTGGATTGTGATGCTAAACTATTGGTTTCTTTCTTGAATAGATGACTTTAATTTGATGTTCTTGGGAACTTTCTTGAACTTCTTGGATTAGAAATGTTAGATTGTTGCTTATCTTGAAGAAGGAGTAATGGATTTTTGAAGTTCTTCGAAGATGATCTTAAGAGGAAACCCTAATATTTTTCTTGTGAATAAAGAGGATTAAGGGTTGTTTAAACTGATTTATGATGATTAATTACATGATTTTGATTATTTAGGTCGTGGGAGGTGAAGGAAAAGTACAAAATACCCTTACTAAACTGCTTCCCAATTACTGAAAATCTCAGCTGACGACATTCGTTATAAGCCATCAGACTTGTGATAAATCGTCACAAATGTCGTCACTTGGGAGTTGGATTTTATGGGTTTCTGCCTAAGCCTGACGACATTTGTTATAAGCCATCAGACTTGGGATAAGTCATCACAAAAGTTGTCACTTGGTAGTTGAAATAACTTATTAAACTTAATCTATATCTTTCTAAACTTTCGCATACTTCGATGAATGCATATACTCATGATAAGAATAGCTATCTAACTGAATCTTTGATTAGAGAGGGGCTGAATGACGGAAGGCTATTACCTTCATCTGAATTTGAGATAACTTGCCCTTTTTACTTATTTTTGAAGAGTTGACTCATGTTGAGAGTGTAGAATTTTCTTGATGTGCTCATGGTGCGATCGTACTTATAAACTGTGAGGGGATAGTTTATGCAGGAATAAATCATGAAAAAACAAGGCTAAGATCACACAATGGGTATCACAGTGTCTGAGCTAGAATACTTAGAAAATGAAGATCGTTTGGTGAATATTTATGAACTGAATCATGACTAGCTATTTGAATTCTGAAACTGATGCCTGATACATATACTGAGCTGAATTTGCAATTGCGAAACTATTAGGAATTACCGTACTTATGAAACTTCAGGTAGTAAAACTAGGCTAGTTTGAAAAAATAGAAATCCATAGAAATCTATGTGCCTGATTGTTAAACTGAACTTCTGTCTATCCAAAATTGAATCATACTAGATACTCATGCTTAAGTGGAGGGTTTCTTCAACACCCCTCTAGGGAGTTCTAACGATTTGAAGGAGCCAAGAATTTTTGTCAAGATCTGAACAAGACATATTAATAAGGGATTACAATATTGATACAATTCCATAGCTTGGAATCATAGACCTTTGAATTGTACACTGGGGTAGAATTTAATAGGATTTAGGCAATGCAACACCTTACTTAAAACTAAGACACACTTTCAAAATATTCTGTCAACTAATCCTTTACCTTAAAAACCATACTTATTGATTCATCTTCTAATTCTAACAAGGCCATTGATATTTCCTTCTACTCATGTCTAAACTGAACAAAATTCCCTCACCATCTTCAAGCCTAACCCACAATCATAGGGTACACCACATATCACAGTACTACTAGTCTGAACCGTAATTCAACACACCCTGCACTTCATAACTTCTCATCTCATGAAAATCCTTATTACTACTTCAACAACCACATTCAACCTCATACTAGACATTTTACTAATGTGCAGTGCATTTATCTAAATATACAAACATGATGTTTAAGCCTCACTTCTATAACCACATATGCACTTCTAAACACACTCCCCAAAAATACCTTTGTAACAACTTACAAACCTCTATCAAGAACAACTTCCATGCACTACTCCTAAAAAGACATACATAAGATGTCAACTACCCAAACATCTCATATAAAACTTTGACTAACCATGACGGGTATTAAAGACTCGGTTTCAATCTTACTTCACACTTTACTGCCTTAGCTAAAATAAGCATACAACGATCTTCCAGTAACAAGAAATATTTACTCTCTTTCCCATCCAGACAACTGATTATCATCACCATCTTGATAGAAGAAAAGATAATAGAAGGTCAGAACATGAGGGCCTGAAATATGAGGGGATACTATGAATAACTTGACACTCAACTCAGGCTTGAGGAATAGAATATATAGCATCATGGACTTATCAAAGAAGTATGATCTGAGGACATGCAAGAGATAAATCTGAATTTTGCTGATCATTAAAAGTATTGCTTGAGTACTTGGACTAATAATACTGTAAAGCTTGAGTACATATGTCATGAGCTGCATGACCTGAATTTGAAGTTCATAAGTTATGGAATGTCATTCCAACTGCTGAAAGAACTAGAACTCCTCAGTTTTGGGAACTGGGAGAGTACATAATTCTCCATCATATGCATAAACATAAATTAAGATCATGTAACTGAACGTAAGGCATGAGTAGGTATTGGGACAAATAAAAATGCTGAAATAAGATTGGGTCAAGTATTAATCTTTCTCACAACTATTCTATAAATTACTAGTACATCTACTAGAATTTGAAGCTTGACTTGGTTACTTGTTCTATCATCTCCCCCTTAGATGTAATCCATCACTCTAAGGCTGTGAACCACTATACAAACTCTAGTCTAACTACAATCACTTTACTCCAGAATCTGGGATATAGCAACCCACATAAACAAAAGAACTTAACCTGAATGACTACACCTAAAAGTGTAAAACCAACTTCTAATACTCACTTCTGAGCTACACCCTATCTTTCTATAGCCCCAATAGTCATCATTTAATACTTGAACACTTACTAACTTTGAATCTGCATGAGCATCCCCATAGTTGGAGTGCACACCATCTAGTTCTTTAACTCTTATTCGTATAAGATAAATTTTCAAAATTTCAAACTTAGATTCTAACGCTTAACATGGGTATCTCCAAACCTTTGATGGACCATACAACTTCTATCATAGTCTACCAATATCACGCTTGTAAACTTGTGTTTCTAAACCATGAGAATCTCATTCATACTTAAAAAGGCTCAACATCTTCAATAAAACTCCTTAACTTCAATATCAAGAACATTACTCATTATCTAACTAGTCTTTCTCCACCTAACATTTCAATGGTACTACCGACCCCACAATACACTATAAAACTCAAAAAAAATAATGCTGCCTCATAACACCTTGGGCGTATTTCTTCATCATACACACAATGTCAAACTTGATTACGAATCAAGTAAGCTTATGCTCTTGCATACACTATTCAAGCCTATTATATTACTTCCCTATAACTAGTATTATTAGCCAAGAAGTCATCACATCCACCTTCATGAACACCAATCATTCAAACTTAATACATAGTGTTGTTCTTACTTGGAAGCTATAAGATAAAACATCAATAATAACTAGCCCACTTAAGCCTCATAATAATGATAATCGATTATAAACATATGGCCTATCTTATTCACAATCCTTTACCAGATCCTCCATTTACACATCATTACTATCCACCTATCTATACACCTGAACTTCTTTCGTAGCTTTATAAGTTTCAACCAACACAAAAATAACAAGATGCATAACAAGTTGCTAGTGAATCGAAGTAGGCCTCACACGGCTTCACTAGACTTTAATTTTTTAATAAAACAATGATAACAGGTTGCAAGAGATAGAAACTTGACACGCAATATTCAATGATCAAAGAATACACATCTTATTGTATCTTACTTGCATAAATCATAAGAGTGAGGACATAACTCAGATCTTAAGAGACTTATAATACACTAGAATGCTACTCTCAAGCTGCTTCGTGTGACTTCTGAAGCTTCTTGCTAGACAATCTGAGAGAGTTATCTGGGGAGGAACAGGAACTTACAAATTATGTTTTCTCAAAAATGATACATGAATAGGGAAGTATAGCTTTACATTATAGATTTTGAGGAGGAATCTGGAAGTACATCTGACTTGGGCTTAGTGCATGACTTTTATGAATCATGAATAGAGCACTTTAATCATCGGAACTCAAAAGCACTGATGGGATACTTTTTAGCTCGCTTACATTTCGATAACTATCTGTGGAGAATGTCTAAGAAAACACTATCTATAAAGATTTAAGCTTGACTATTTTTGATATCTTTAAAGTAAGGCAGAGATGGCTCAAATTGAGTAAGATGAGAATCTGTATAATTTTCTTAAAGAACATTTCTATAGAACAATCTGAGACTTGAAAGAATGGAGACATTTCCTAAGTGCCTTATAGCCTCTCAAAGAAGAGTACAGACGTCTCTGTACCATTCCGTAAGACTCTACAAGACACGGCTTCACAGACACCCTAGGACACTTGAACTCTATGCTCTAATACCAAGTTTGTAACTCCAAAAATTGGGTTTTGAGACGTCACTAAAATAGTATGATTACTTGTTGTTCCTTAACCCAACAAATTGTAGTTCTATAAGCAAAATTGGGTCCCGAGACATCACACGCTGCTTAGGGTCACAAGTGACCCCAAGCTAACCCTTTTACTAGCATAACTCATAAGCAATTGAATAAAATGCTTAAATCTATATAAAATCAGCGAGAACATAAAACTTTTCTAAACTTAACCAATACAAATATGAACTTTATAAGATTACAACTCTACTTTTACCAAAATAAAACTGAAACTGAATATATTAACTCTACTGACTGTCTATGAAGCCTTTACTAGTACTGACTTTAGATAGCCGGGTCATGACACCCAACTATCCCAGCTCAATACGAATGAAATAGCAAAATAAAGAACTGCTCAAACTGTCTATCGAGCTTAAACCCTTGAATCAAAAGGATTCATCACCAGCTGACTGGAAGTTGTGAGTTGACTGAATCTAAATGTGCATACTAAGTCTTGTACCGATATTATGAGACAATGTAGCACATAGAAGTATATGTGGATCAACACTTTGGAAATGTACTGAGTATATGAGGGTGTATGTAATTAAAAAATCAATATCATAAATCCTTATAGAAAACATGCATACTAGTATAGATGACTCACATAGCTTGAATTAAAACCATCATAATCATGAATAAGAAAACTGGCAATGTTAATCACGTGAGTCATTGCACTTCATCCTAAATCTGCATTTTTTCTTTATTCTCAAACATGTAAGATAGATAAAGTCTTAAAACAATATCTTTTAGAGCATACACTTTAATCTCATGAAAACTAGGAACTTCTTAGGAAACTTAAAGATTTTAACACTTGAGAGCCTTAGAAATCTTAGACTCATAGTTTTTAAAACACATATACTTATATCTTAGATAGAGTGGGGGACTACTTTGGGAGTTTCTTCTAACCGACATAAACCATGTAAGCTACATGGAGTCCAACGTCTTACCCACGTTGGGGAAAGCTATTCTATCCTTGCCATCGGATAGAACCTTAACTTTAGTGATCACTATCTTAACCCATTTGGGGTATATCAAGAACCAACGGGGGCACGTAGTTCTTAGGTATAAGACCTCGGAATCATGCCCAATTTGGTGCTAAATACTATTCCCTTACTTAGCTCAAAACTTTAGAAAATCCACCTTAAAACAATTCAACAATATATATATATAAAGGGATCCAAAATGCATCCTCTTTACTTCAAACTCAAGAATGTAGATTTCTATCTTAACTTACAACCATAAATCACTTCTTGATATTCTTTAAAAATCACTAACATCTCATTCTCAAACTCATGCTTTAACCATAAGGTTCAATTCACAACAATAGGACTTGAAATTCTCAAAATAGGATATAGACGTTGAATTATTCAACTTAAACCATAAATTGAAAATTTAAAACATTAATATGCATAATAATATTACAAATCAAAGCTTGGGTAATACATAGTTTCATAAAACTCATAATATAATAACATGATAGGAATTCTCCATGAGTTTACGAAATACTTTACGAAAATATGTAACTTTTGGGCACAAGAACAAAAGGGTGATCTTGTTCAAAACCACATACCTTAATAGACTTGATTTGATGTAGAGAACTTGACCTTGGAATCCTCGTAGATGCTCTTTAAAGCTTTCTTGATATTCTTGGATTGTGATGCTAAACTATTAGTTTCTTTCTTGAAGAGGATGACCTTAATTTGATGTTCATGGGAACTTTCTTAAACTTCTTAGATTAGAAATATTAGATTCTTGATTATCTTGAAGCAGGAGTAATGGAGTTTTGAATTTCTTGGAAGATGATCTTAAGAGGAAACCCTAATATTGTTCTTGTGAATAAAGAGGATTAAGGGTTGTTTAAACTGATTTATGATGATTAAGTACGTGATTTTGATAATTTATGTCATGGGAGATGAAAGAAAAGTCCAAAATACCCTTACTAAACCACTTACTAATTGTTGAAAATCTCAACTGACGATATTTCTGATAAGCCGTCAGACTTGTAATAAGTTATCACAAATTTTATCACTTAGGAGTTAGATTTTATAGGTTTCTACCTACGCTTGATGATATTTTTTGATAAGCCGTCTAGCTTGTGATAATTGGTCACAAATGTCGTCACTTGGGGCTAGAATTTATGGATTTCTACCTAAGGCTGACGACATTTTGTGATAATCCATCACAGATGTGATGATTTATCAGAAATGTCGTCGCTCAGTTTTCTAGGCTGACATGCTGGAGTAAAATGGGTATAACATTTTTCTTCGATATTGGATTTAGGTAAAATTGATATTGTTGTAAAGATAATTCGAAGATTTTTCATTTGATATATAGTAGGCCACCTAGTTCATCATATACAAGTAGTTATGGACGATTGAAGTCGACTCAAGTTT
Source organism: Capsicum annuum (assembly GCF_002878395.1). Classification (NCBI taxonomy): domain Eukaryota; kingdom Viridiplantae; phylum Streptophyta; class Magnoliopsida; order Solanales; family Solanaceae; genus Capsicum; species Capsicum annuum. The sequence goes on from NC_061116.1 coordinate 69,484,268, forward strand.
CGACACTCACTACAACTCAAACGGGTATGGGTAGTACAGTCTAGTCATAGGTTGTCTAGTGTTGGGTGGTGTTGAATTGCTGGGCTTCTTTAATGGGTACGAATTTTGTGGGTACAAGTCATATAGTGGGTAACGGGTCGTATAGTTGGGTTTTCCTATACCTAATCTGAAACTTATTAAAATAACTTAGACCTGAGTATTAGTGACTTACCATGGGTCATGAGATAGGGTATGAGTTTTATTGTCCAACTCATATGTTAGACAGTGTCCACCCCTCTTAGTTTTGTTACGGGTATGGGATAGGGGTACTAGTCATACCTTTGGATATGGTTTGGCTTGCATGGTCATATGTTTACTAGTGTGGGGTCTAAGGTAAGGCCTAGGGTATGAGTAAGGGTACCACTTTTACCCCTAGGGTACGAATGGTATGGTGGATTCGTAACCACCTGAGGGGATTTTATACAGTATAAGCTAGAGGTAATTTGGATATTTCCCCATATAACACCTTGGGACCCCACCACTTAAAACATCTTTTGGAGATTCAGTTAACCTATTTGCAATCACCTAAACATTTAGAAACTCTCTCAAGTTCTCTCAAAGGCTCTTGGATCAAGAAAGGCTAGGATTTCATTAATAGGATCAAATTGGGACTTGTAAGGGTATTTTGTCCTCATCTTCTTCATAATCTATGGAAACATACTCCTCCCACATTGTTAGTTCCAATTAAAAGAATGTTTTATGAATTGTTTTCATGGCATAATTGTTGTATGGTTTTGGATTTTCAAATATATGTTGGGGATTTTGATCATAATGGGTGGTTATGGTTTTCCCATGTCTTTTACTTGTGGTTTGCATATTATAAGGATGGTTTTAACACTTGATTTCATGGAAATGATTAATTGGCACTTGGCTTTGGCTTTGGAAACACTGTACCCCCAATGTATTTGATAAAATGCCTAGAAAAATGTTCTTACTATATTATTGGACTTTTAATGGAACTATTGCATAGTATAACTTGGTAATAGAACCTTAAATTTTTAAAATAGTTTGGAATAGTTAATTGGTAAGGTCATTATGATCATGGTTATGGTTAATTAAACATTCTTGTATGGTACAAGGGAATCCCTCAAGAAAGCCTAATAGTGTACATACTAGTGGGGTAAATGGGAATCCCCCAAGCAACTAAATAATGTAAAACTATGGGTATGTAGGAATCCCTTCTTCATTAAAGGTTGGTTAAGGAAATTTCTTGCAATCTATAGTCGGTATGACGATACCACTAATTATTGCCTTGGTTAATAATAAATGGAATGGTGGTTTAGGTGTGTGTTAATGGTTTTAATTGGGCAATAATGGCAGGGTGTGATAGCTAACCATAATGGTGTGAGTCCAATAGACAAACACTGGAAACTCATGTTTTCCGACATGAGGATTGGTTATGATGAGCATATGGGGTACACAGGAATCCCCTAAGTTACACTTGTAAACATGTATTATGGAAATCAAAGGGTACTTGGGAATCCCCTACTCCTATCATATCTCTAGTTCATTTGTCTACATGCATCGGGGCCTATTCTGAGGGTTACACTCGACCTATATTGCCAGTTGGTGGTTTTAGGATAGTTAAGCTACATATACCCAGGTTAATAATTTTAAATGTATGCTAAACTCAATCTCTTTTCCCGTTATGGATTATATATATAAATATGTATAGATATCTACACATATGGTTGATTGTTTGGTTTTAAAGGTTGGCATTAATTTATCTTTATCCTGAGTACTTGCTAGCATTCACCCGCTAACCCTTCTTCTGGCGGCTTCATCCCCATAGATGCAGGGATATACCATTCTACTCAGCCTACTTAGTAATTGGATTCGAAATCAGTAATAGGATTGAAGTAGTGAGCTTCCCTACTTTGAAAGGCTCCATGTCATATAATGGATGTCATTACATACTTTGGTTATTTCATGGATTTTGGTTTTGGCTATGGTTAGGGGAATGTCCCAATTAAATAATGTTTTTCTTTTGGATAGAGGCTTTGTTGTACTACTATTGGTTGGAATGGACAGTGTCAGTATTGTTGTCAGCCTTAGTATTGGCATTGGTATTGGGGTTGATACCGGTAGACTATATTTGATTTAGGATAATTCATTTTAATTCGGATATACATATATTTTTATATTTGGAACTCATTTGGTATAGGACGTAAGGATTAGTTTATGGTATAGTTATTGGTTAGGTTTGGACGATTGGACTTGTGTGGTTCGTTCATAGTCATAGACTTATCCTAGTGTCTGGATTTGTACAGATATGCTACTTTGTTATATGTTTGGAATTCATCTAACTTAGGGTATGCATTTGGATGGTTAGGTGGGTATGTATTTGGATAGTTGGGTTGGGTATCGGGGGTGTCCCCTGATCCTTGTTGGACGTGGGATGCCTATTACGACAAGGCCTAGTTTGGGTCATTTCAAATTGGTATCAAAAATTTAGGTTCATGGTCAATTAGCGAGTCCACAAAGCTCTGTCGAGTGGAGTCTCTTTTTGGGATGTATAGTCTGCTACACTCATAAAGGAGAGGCTACAAGGGATTTAAGAATGTTTTTATTTCTTGTGTTTTATTTTAAGTTAGAAGGTCTAAGGTACTTTCTAATATATGTTTGTTCACTATTCAGATTGTGCCTCGATGATCTGATCCTCACGGGAACTCTTCTATCCAAACTGGGGACAATATTGATGGGGTATGTTCCACTCATGGGATCCATATTGGTTTACTAGACTAGTCCCTAATTAGTTTGGAGTTTCACCAGTTTCTTATGATCTTTCCCAGGACGACATGACGAATATGGAGTTTCATCGATCAATCCATATGATTGTTTAGATGGTGGCTTCTCAGGCTGAACATGGTGCATATCCCATTCCATATTCTAAGGCCACAAAGGTTGGCCAGTTCAAAAGATGAGTCCTCAAACATTTACTAGTGTTAAGGTAGAGGAGGACTCGTAAGGTTTTCTGGATGAGATGGAAATGATATTTAGGGTTATGCATACCATGAATGTGGAAGAGTTGGAGTTTGCAGCTTATCTTCTCAATGATGTGGCGTACCAATGGTTTGAGGAATGGGATAGGGCAAGGGATGATGTTGAGGATTCATCTTTGAGGGAGACTTTCTCTAATACATTTCTGGACCGCTTCTTTCCCTAGGAGTTGAAAGAAGTGAAAGCGAAGGATTTTGTTGATTTAAAATAGGTGAAGATATCTATCAAGAAGTATTCCTTGAAGTTTCACCAGTTATCTAGGAATGCTCTGGAATTGGTGGCTGATATGAGGGCCAGGATGAAGAAGTTTGCCTCAGGACTAACTCGAGAGTTGATCCTTGAAAGCTAAACTGAATTTCTGATCAAGGACAAGGATATATATAGGTTGATTATTCATATGCAACAGGTAGGGGAAAATTAAAAGTTGGTTGAGTTAGGGGAACGAAAAAGTAAGAAGTTTAGGTTCTCCGATCATGGTACTGGTTAACAACAAAGTGATAGGGATGGTGGTAAGTGGCCATAGAAGAAAGGGGGAGTTTTGGTTCTTTCTCTACAACTAGTGACCCTTACCTGAAGTCATCAGGTGATAGGCGTGACCAATCTCAGGCTAATGGGGCATAGTAGAATTCATCATGTCCTCTTTGTAGGTTCTGCGGTCGGTTGCTTCTAGGTTTTTATGATAAAGAAAGAGACAGGTGTTTCAAAAGTTGTCAGCCAGGCCATATGCTTAGAAACTATCCAGTTGGTAAGATTACTTCAGGAGAGAATAAGGTTCAGATTTGTTATTCATCTGCTCCTGCTCCTGCATAAAAGGTGTTATTTTTGCATTTGTTCCTGCTTCACATACCAGCACAGGTCATAATAGGTTATATGATTTTGCTACTCAAAAGGAGTTTGAGGCCTCGCCTGATATCGTGACTGGTAAGGTACAACTCTTTTCTCATGATGTGTACTGCTTGCTTGATCCGGGGTCCACTCTTTCTTATGTGACCCCATATGTGGTTGTGTATTTTAGTTTTTATCCCGAGGTTATTTTGGATCCTTTTTCTATTTCTACCCCAGTAGGTGACTCTGTTATTGCTAAAAATAGTCCATAGGGGTATGTGGTATCTGCTGGTAGTAGGGAACCTTGGTGGATTTGTTTGAATTAGATATGATGGATTTTCATGTTATTCTGGGTTTGGATTGGTTACAATTATGCTACGCGGCCTTAGATTGTCGGACCCATATGGTTGTCTTCAAGTTCCCTGGTGAACTGGTTATTCAATGGGAGAGTGGTTCCTTAGCTCCGAAAGGGAAGTTTATATCATATCTTAGAGCCTGGAGATTAATCTCCTAGGGGTGTCTCTATCATCTAGTCCGGGTTAAGGATTCTAACTCGGAAGGTCCTTCTTTACATTTGGTTCAAGTGGTAAGTGAGTTTCCTGAAGTCTCTTCGGATGATCCCCGTTGTGTTCCTCCTTATAGGGAGATTGAATTTGGTAATCATTTGGTTTCGAATACTCGTCCAATATTCATTCCTCCTAATAGGATGGCTCAGGCTGAGTTGAGGGAACTTAAGGAAAAACTTAAGGATCTGTTGGACAAAGGTTTCATCCATTTTAGTGTGTCCCCGTGGGGTGCATTGTTGTTATTCGTGCGTAATAAGGATGGTTCATTTTTTACGTGCAGTGACTGAAGGTAGTTGAATAAGGTGACAGTTATGAACAAGAATCCTTTGCCTAGGATAGACGACTTTTTTTAATAGTCAAAATTTGCCAAATTTTTCTCCAAGATTGATCTTAGATCCGAGTATCATCAGCTTAAGATTAGGGAAGTGGATATCTGTTAATGCTCAACTTACACATCAAATTAAGTGCAAGGTGGTCGTCGTCAATATATTTACCCAACTTTGGAGTTGGGGTCAAATCCATGAGGAACAATATGAGTGGCAATCAAGCTAATTCAAAATAATAAATACAAGTTAAATCCAAACCAATAGTACAAAACGATAAAAATGGGGGGTACAAGTAGCAACACTAATGTTTCTTTTTGGGTTTTTCAAGTATAAATTCGAGGCTATGAATAATTAGAGTTTTAACAATTAGGCATGGATCTTGGGATTATATATTACTAAGGTAAGTGATATGTCGATGTTAATGGTTAACTTCATTATTAGTAAAACAAGTATGGGTAGGTTTGGTTATGATTTTTGATGCTAGTCTTTCAAGAAAAACACCAAACTTTCACTCGTTGATTCTTTCGAATACCTAATAGTTATGTACAATCACCCCTATTTCTAAGATAGTGAAAATTTAGCAAACTACACACATAATTATCTATCATTGTTTTGGTCTCCACATCCCTCTTTCATGGATAATGTGGGTTCCTAAAGTTCACCCAAAATCCTTCTTTCGAAGATGGCCTTGTGCTTTCTAGAATTTGGATCTTTCACTCATCAAATCCATTTAGGTATTTTAGGTTTTCACCCATAAATCCCAAACAATTTGGCATAGCAATGTTAAAGCCCATAAACATGAACTACCAAATAAAAGCTAACATTAACAAACTACACACACTATTAAACCCTATTAACAAATAGCCCCAAGAGGGAGATCTAGCTACACATAAGATAAATAAGCATAGATATACCCAAAATCTCTGTTGAAATGACTTGTTGAAGATTAAGTGAATCTTACTTCAAACTTTGCACTCGCACAAATCAACAATGGAAGTGATCTATCACTCCTCGTAGAAGGTCTCCAATGTATTCTTCACCCAAAATTTATACAATATTTTCTTCTCCAAGTATGGAAGCTATGTAATCAAGAGCTAAACCTAAAAATAGGGGAAGATGGAATATGATTCAATAATTCTAGGGTTTGAGTCATTGTCAAAATTAGGATCAGCCACGTACATTTTCATATTTACCCTTGGGTTGCATTCTTACACTAGGCCATAATTGCGCGGGTATGGCTATGACCCCGATTGCATGACCGCGATCATCTTCTACCACCACAATTGATTGACTTCTACTTGACTGTCGCGATTGTGGTCGCCAGGCCCCGACCATGGTAACTGAGGCTAGTTCTTTCTCTAAGTCTTCAGCTGCACTTTCTTGCTCCTTATTGACCATTTTAAGCTCCAATCCACATCTTTCTATATTTTCAACTCTATGCTTGCAAAGAGTGGATATTAGTGCATTTACTCACAAATGTGTCTCGTTTAGTCATTCAAAACAAGGTAATGTGCACAACTGTTGAGTTTGAATGTGTGGTAAAATTACCACTCATCAACACCCCCAACTTAAAGCTTTTTCTTTCCATCAAGTAACACTACCTCTCACTATGAGACACAATTAACTCCGTCCAAACTTTATGCCTTAGAGACCATAATGACATCAACTTTAGTCACTACCATAAGTAGCTTCATTACACATGGGCTAAGATAATTTTCACTACACGCTTCATCATACAATGCAACATTCAAGGATACATAGGACTTCAAGTACAAACCAAGCAACAACTGCCAATGCTCTAGAAGTGTCTCACGTTTTGACAAAAAATAAGTTATACTCCATTTGCCTCAATGCTCAGATGGTGACAAAATCACCCATCTCAACTTGTTTCACATTCCGATCCTCACAAGAAAGAAAACTCCACACACCAATCTACCAAATATGCAATAAGGAAATTTTAGTCTCCCTCACAAAATAAATCTCTATGCAACAAGTCATACTATAGGCTTGCCCCTATTTTCAATCGCCACTACAAAGGAAGTAAATGGTTAGAAATCTCAAAGGACTTTCTAATCTTGTAACATAGGTTCAGGTTAGGGTAGGATATCATTTTGGAACAACATGGAGACACCCTTCCTTGAACATCTACATCACACTTTTAACTCCTCCTTGTTAACTATGGGCCACTCTTCTTTGTTTTCTCTTTCCATATGCCTACACTTCTATTCCTTTGTTCGCCCATTTTTTTCTTTCTATTTCTTTTTTCTTGCACTTTCGTGCAATTACTTCTTTTGTTGGATCCTTTCTATTTTCTATTATTTTATTTTCAACACTTAGTCACATTCGGCATTTTACTAATACATAGTGGCCCCAAACATTCTTCCATCAACTTTTACCACCCCCAACTTAGGCATTTATCCTCAAGTTACATCTTCAAGTTCAAAGAGGGTATGGTTCAAAAGAGAGATAAAAAGAATGGTTCATGGTTTGTAATGAGTTTTCCAACAAAAGGGTCCAAAGGCTCAAAGTGGGTAATTAGGGATTACAATCATGCACGAGTAGGCTTTTTAGGATAAAGTGGCTTCCAAAATCACAAAGATGGCCTAAGATTATTTCTCCAACCAAATACAATCAAAATTATCTTTAAATACTAATGGGGTGAGTTTTAGATAACATAAGTATACAAGAGATAAATTCAAAGAGCCCACCACATATGGCAAGCAAAATTTGACAAGGGGGCTCAAATGTCCCTCTCGCTAGAGACTATTTTGGATTTTCCAATTCTATTCATAAGTAAAAAATTTATGGATCCATGAAAAAAAAAGAAAAAGTTTTGTTACAAAATTGCTCAGGTCCATGCCCCTAATTTTGCTTTGAAAAATTTTAGACGGAGGGAGTTTTTTATTTCACATTAGCACCATACACAATTTGCTAAACTATGGTAACCACAAAAATCTTAGCGTTACATTTTGGCTTAAAACGAGCAAACCAACCATATGGATATTCAGACTTCACCTATGGCATAGAATGTGATTCCATATTTGTACTTTACAATGCTACAGGTACTCATACTTCCCTTGCATTCTTGTCATTTATGCCACGGGTACTCAGAATTCCCCTGCACCTATGCCTCAAAACCCAAACACGATGCTTTACCCTTAGCAATGTTGCCACTCAATCTATCATAGGGAAAATCTTGTCATGCATCATCCAAATCAAAATAAAAGTAATAAAAGTAAAAGAAAAACTAAAACTAAACACCACATAATAATCCATAAAATATGGGCACCATCAGATTTCACAAAGATGTAGCATCCCATAGAAAAAACAAAGTTATATCAAGAATGTAATTTCAAAATAATCAACATAAAAAGAAATATCCAGCATGACAATATCAAAACACTACAAATCTGGGGGCAACCCTAACTATAAGGAATGCATTGTCCTTACTGCATAAGGAATAAAGAAAGAGTAAGAAAGGTCTCCCTAAATCTACCTCTATACTATCACCACTAGCATCATTAGCCGATAAATCAGCAGGGGCCTCGTCTTCACTGTCCAACCTTGGTGAAGGTAGTCGCTTATTGGGTTTGAGCACCTTACAGATTTCATTTACCCACTTCCATAGCTTCTTGAAGAATTTATCTATTTTTTTCTCTCTCTTCATCATCTTCTTATGTGACACCTTGAGGTCTCTATATGATCCAGCTAAGGATGAGTAGGCTCTCTCCAAACTGGCAACAGTTGCTCCCTGCTTCTACAGCTATGCCACATACTTCTCATAATCTAACTATGCTACATATAAATGAAGGGTAGTGGAGGGCTCTCTCGGTCCCTGAGGCAATCTAGACACTAGCTCCCTAACCTCCAATCTCTAACTCAAGATGTCATCTAGGGGGTTGGCTAATAAAGGTCTACAAGAATCTGTATCCTGTTGGGCTGATTTTCCAAAGGCCTTCTTTCTATTCTTGCTCTGACCTAGGGCACCCTTACCCCTGAATTTAAGTAGGAAGATATGGGGGCATGGGTTCACCCAAGTATCTACCTTATACTCTTCCACTTCTTCCCTCTTTCAAAGCTCAGTGATAAGGGAAGGCAAAAAAAATACGTACCTCCATGATTTTGGAAATATCTCTACTCTAAAAAACAATCTCACCCACATTGAGATGGTTGTCAGATAGGATGAAAGCCACCATCCAAGCTCACAAATCTGTGACAATAGTCATTTGGCTGCATGGAGATACTCGGCTGCATATGATGTTCAGCCAAAGCCTGGCCTCTGTTGTGACGTCCTTCATTAAAATATCTATCTTGGTAATAGACTAAGGAACTATTTTTCCAAGACATAAAATATTTGCCATCCAGTTCCCTGGGTCACATGCACTTGCTTGGAACTGCCCTATGTCAACATCTGGGAGCCATATACCAAATTAATCTGCTATGCTCCGAAGTTCACTTGCTAACCCCAAATTGTCATCACCTGGGTTTGTGAGAGAAACTATGATGAGGTTTGCATAGAACTCATGCACTCATTACTCATTAGCATAGCAGGGTTCTAGGGAAAAGCATATTCATTGGGTCACAGTGAGTCTGGCATGGAATTCTAGGAGCTTCTCTTCTACCTTGTCTAAGCTAATACCCCTTTCAGGGAGTAGCTTAGTCCTATGGAAATCCTCATAGTAGATATGCTGGCATTGTGCGGTCATGAATTTGGTGTCATTAAAATCTCCCATATTTAGGGATGAGAACCTATAAGCAATGTAACTTAGACTATCATTATTATTATCAAACCAAAAATATGCTAGATCAAACAAATAAATGCATGCGGCAATGTTATAAAAGACTTTGGGGAAGAAATGGATGTGCAAAAGTTTTTTGGTTCTGGTAGACATTGCCCTCATGTATGGCGATCACGGAGGAATGACCAGGACTGTAGTTCTACAATTACGGTCATCGAGACTACGATTGTGGTACCTAAGACTGTAGTCTACAGCTTTGCGCTTCAGTATAAACACATAAATTCATCCCCACATTCATATTCTATTAGGCACGTAAGAATTAAGACTAAGGGACTTAAGTCTAGTTATCACAATTATACCCTCAAACTCAAAGAATTTAACATGGAATTCATAGGGGCATTGAATCGAATACATGGTGTACACAATTATTTCAATCGTTTAAAGTTTAAATTTGGGTACTCAAGACTTCCCCATTAGTGTGTACACCAACTACAATAGCTAACAACAATAATGGTCAGAAATAAGCATGCATTTACTAATGAGAACATCATTTCAGGCCTCTTTTGAAGTACAAGTTTTGAGCATATAATCATCTAAATCATGGAAGTTGAGACAACTAACCAAATTATATGATGCAATTAGGATGAATTAACACTTGGATATGCAATGCAAAGCCACAAACTTGAGAGAATTTTAAGAGAAATTGAGAGAGAAACACATGAGGAAATGGAATTTTTATGGTCACTTAAACTAATTTAACCGCGATAGCGGTCTTAGCTCCACAATCGTGATCACACGACATCAGCAATTGTGGTGGCATGGATCGTGATCGCAGTAATTGAGATCAAAAATCTGGTCTCCTACACTTCATGTTCAGCCCAAATTGCCAATTTCACATGTTTCTCTTTCAAATTCAATCAAAATTCCTCTTAACACCAATATTTCATAGATTATGCATGCATAACAACAAAATTTAAATCTACTATACATGCATAAATCAAAAGGATATGTGCCACTTTTTGTGGCATGATGGGTTGCCTCCCATCGAGCTCTTAGTTTAGCGTCATGTCATGACGCCTCCATTGACATTTTTTTGTTTCCACTTAGAGGATTTAAATATCCATCCTTACTTTTGTTTAATGTACAATGAGTGACGGAGGGACAAAAGATTCAAACCTTCCAAGGTGAAACTTGGAAGAGGCAAAGAAATAGCGAGCAAGCTCTAATCTCTCCATTTTGAAGACTTGAACCTTTTACCCAACTTGGCATCACACTTTCGGGTTGGTGCCTTAGGTAAAAGTGAGCATATCACTTGGCCATTCCTTGTACATTGTAAGTTGAGTTCCTTGGCTATTGATGGGTGGGGTTCCATATGCTCCTTTGGAATGGAAAACTCCAAAATATAAGAGTTGGACGCCTTCTCCGCACGTTCCACCAGTTTCCTAGGTAGATGGATTCTCATCACATCCTCAAATAATAATGTTGAGAAGTGGTTTGAATGAGGTCCAACTCTTAATTTAGGAATTGTTTCCTCTAAAGCATCTTCACCCCAAAATGAGCTAGAGTCATCATAAGAGATTTTCCTTGCTTCTTCTTGAGACTCCAGCACCACTCCTTTTATTTTGGATTTTTCTTCCACATACTAATCGGTTGATCAAGAAGTCACCAAGGATTCTTCACTGCCAAACTCATCATCATAGCTTGGTTTCTCTTCTTGATGAACCTCCTCTTGGGAAATGGGCAATGTAGTGATAGTTTCAAGCTTTTTTTCTTTGCTCATTCCTCTTTTTTAACACTTTTCCATCATAATGCCTCTTAATACATGTCTTATATATTCTCCACTGTTGTATCCAATCGATCCAAAATTACTAGTAGTCTTGGGTCAACGCTATTGGACTCGGTATATTTCTCTTCCTTCTCTTCATTATAGGACCTATCAAGCTCATAAAACGAACTAGAAAACCGGTCAGCATAATAAGGGGGTAGGAGTATTTGGACATTCATCCCAATGTCCTTCTCAACCACTACATATAGAACACCTATACTCTAAATAGGATTGAAATGGTGGGTCCATCTTTCTCCAGAAAGCATAATTACATTCTCTCCTAAAGTGTGGTCTGTCAAAAATTGGACATGGGTCATGACGAATGGAATCCCAACAATCTACATCATACTTATCGGAAGATGACATAGAGAAAAGTAAAATAAAATAGAATCTACCTATAAAAAAAATCACAAAAAATATATACAAGCTTGAATTCAAGCAAGTAAGCTAAAATTCTAAACTAACTTTATACGCCAAATTGTTCTACGAAAACAACGCCATTTTTTAGAACGCTCAACTTACACATCAATTTAAATGCAAGGCGGTCGTCATCAGTATATTTACCCAACTTGGGAATCGGGGTCGAATCCATGAGGAATAATGTAAGTGGCAATCAAATTAATTCAGAATAAGAAATACAAGTTAAATTCAAACCAAAGGTACAAAAAGATAAAAATTGGGGGTACAAGTATCAACACTAATGTTTCTTTTTAGGTTTTTCTAGTATAAATTCAAGGTTATGAATAATTAGAATTTTAACAATTAGGTACGGATCTTGGGATTATATATTACTAAGGAAAATGATATGTAGATACTAATGGTTAAATTCATTATTATTAGAACTAGTATGGGTAGGTTTGGTTATGAGTTTTGATGCTAGTTTTTCAACAAAATGCCAAACTTTCACCAGTTAATTCTTTCGAATACCTAATGGGTGTTTTCAACAATTGGTAACCACAACCTCAATCTAGGAATCCCTATTTTTAGGATAATACCCATGGTATAGTGAACTTCACAATCACCCTTGTTTCTAAGATAGTAAAAATTTAGCAAACTACACACATAATTGTCTATCATTTCTTTTGTCTCCACATCCCTCTTTAAAATATGATGTAGATTCCTAAAGTTCACCCAAAATCCTTCTTTTGAAGATGGCCTTGAGCTTTCTAGGATTTGGAGCTTTCACTCATCAAAACCATATGGGTATTTGGGGCTTTCGCCCAAAAATCCCAACTAATTTGGCAAAGCAATGATAAAACCCATAAACATGAACTACCAAATACAAGCTAACATTAACAAAGCACACACATGATTAACCCCTATTCATACATAACCCCAAGAGGGAGATCTAGCTACACATAAGATAAATAAGTATAGATATACCCAAAATTTCCATTTAAATGACTTGTTGAAGATTAAGTGAATGTTACTTCAAACTTTGCACTCCCACAAATCAATAATGGAAGTGAGCTATCACTCCTCTTGGAAGGTCTCTAATGTATTCTTCACCCAAAATTTATACAATATTTTCTTCTCCAAGTATGGAAGCTATGGAATCAAGAGCTAAACCTAAAAATAGGGGAAGATGGAATATGATTCAATAATTCTAGGGTTTGAGCCATTATCAAAATTAGGATCAACCACGTCCATTTTCATATTTACCCTTGGGTTGCATTCTTATGCTAGGCCATAATTGCGTAGCTCTGGCTGTGACCCCGTTTACATGACTTCAATCACCCTCTGTGATCCTGGTTGATTGACTTTTTGTTGACTGGTGCAATCATGGTTTCTAGGACGCGACCGTGGTCATAGAGGCTAGTTCTTGATCTAAGTCTTCAGCTGCACTTTCCTTTTCCCTTTTGTCCACTTCAAGCTCCAATCCACATCTTTCTATCTTTTTAACTCTATGCCTACAAAGACTGGATATTAATGCATTTACTCAAAAATATATCTCATTTATTCATTCAAAACAAGGTAATGTACACAATTGTTAAGTGCGAATGAGTGGTAAAATTACCAATCATCAATATCCTGAGATGGGTTTCCATACTCGGTATAGGTACTTTAAGTTATTGGTGATGTCATTTAGTTGACCAATGCCCTAGTGGTATTCTTGGATCTGATGAACAGGGTCTTTAATCAATTTCTAGATCTTTTTGTCAATGTGTTCATTGTTAACATTTTGGTGTATTCTAAGGATGATGTGCATCATGCCAATAACCTCTATGTGGTGTTGTAGAGCCTTAATGACCAGCAGTTGTATACCAAGTTCTCAAAATATGAGTTTTGGTTTAACATTGTCACTTTTTGTGTCATATTATTTCTAGTAAGGGGATTATGATGGATCCATAAAAGATTGTGGTGGTTTGGAAGTGGCCTATATCCATGACACCAATTGATATTTAGAGCTTCTTGGGTACTTTTAGGTATTACAGGATGTTTGTGATGAGCTTTTCTTCTATAGCTTCCCCTTTGACTAGGTTAATTTAAGAGAAAGTAAAATTTATATGGTCCGATGATTGTGAACGAATTTTTGAGAAGTTGAAAGATAAGCTAACATTGGCTCAAATTTTTACTTTTCCTGAAGGAAATGGGGGGTTTGTGGTAAATTGTGATGCGTCTCAGGTGGGACTTGGTCCTGTTTTTATTCAACATGGGAAGGTGATATCCTATGCTTCCCGACAGTTGAAGGTGCATGAAAGGAACTATCCTACTCATGACTTAGAACTACTAGCTGTTGTGTTTGCATTTATAATTTGGTGTCCCTATTTATATAAAGTGCATCTGGATATCTTCTCGGATCATAAGAGTATGCAGTATATGTTTGGAATGGTTAATTGATAAGGTCTTGGTGGTCATGGTTATGGTTAATTGAACATCCTTGTGGGGTACAAGGAAATCCCCCAAACAAGCATTATAATGAACATACTTATAGGGTACATGGGATTCCCCCAAGCAAATAAATAATGTAATCTATGGGTACGCGGGAATTCCTTCTTCTTTAAAAGATGGCTAAGGAAATCTCTTACAAGCTATAGTTGGTATAACAATACCGCTACTTATAGCGTTGGTTAATAATAAATATAATGGTGGTTTAGTTGTATGTTAATGGTTTTAATTAGGCAATAATAGTGGGGTGTGCTATCTAACCGTGAAGGTATGAGTCCAATAGACGAACACTAGAAACTCATATTTGCCAACATGAGGATTGGTCATGATGACCATATGGGATACATAGAAATCTCCTAAGTTCCACTTATATACATGTATCATGGAGAGCGAAGGGTACTTGGGAATCCCCTACTCCTATGGTATCTCCGATTTATGCGGCTACACTTATCGAGGTCCGTTCAGGGGGTTACACTTGATCCATATAGCCCATGGGTGGTTTTAGGATGGTTAAGCTACACATACCCAGGTTAATGGTTTTAAATGCATGCTTATCCCGGTTCCTCTTCCCGTATGAAATATATATATAAATACGTACGGATATGTGTGCATATGATTATTTTCTTGGTTTTAATGATTGGAATTACTTTATCCTTATCCTTAGTACTTTCTAGCATTCACCCGCTAACTCATCTTTGGGTGGCTATATCCCCTTGCGATGCAAGGATAGGCCATTCTACACCTCCTGCTTAGTGATTGGATTCGAGATCTAATAATATATTGAAGTGGTGAGCTTCCATCCTTTGGAAGTCTCCATTTTATATCATGGATGTCTTTACATACTTTGGTTTTTTCATGGATTTTGGTTTTTGCTATGGTTGAGAGCATATCCCACATTGGTAGATTCACATGGTAGATTCAAAGAAATTCAATTATCATCCTTTCCTATAAATACTGTCATTATTTTAGTAGAAAGCAATTCACAATGAGTGGAAAAAAATTTGAGCAAAGAGTTAAATTTTTTCTTAAAAAAAATATTCAAGCGGTAGTGTAATAGGGGTTCTCAAAAAATTGCTTTCTGGTGGTGATCAAGACCCCGAAGAAAGCTTGAAGTCCCATTTTCTTTCTCCAAAAAGGTAAATACACCTTTCCCTATTAGTTTTGTTATTGTTTTCCTCTTTATATTTTTCTTCTTCATAGTTTCGTAGTTGTAATTTTGTTTGCTGGGATTGTTTGTTGTAGACGGCCTTAAAGGACATAGGATATTATGATTTCAATATCATGGCAACTTTTATGATCATTGTGTAAAATGAGCTAGCAATAGTTGAATGTGTTTTTGTGACTTTCTTCTTTGATTATTATTAGATAGATAAAGTTTCGACCTTTACTTAATTAAAATAAGTACTCATGTCTTATTTAAATTCATTATTAATGGATATGTTTGCTTTTAGCATGTAAAGTTTTTTCCTTTAAGTTGAAAAAAGAATAATCACTATGTAACGACCTGAGACTATCCCCTACTCATTACACGCTGCTCATGATTCCGAAGGACCACAAGAGAAGCTTCTACTGATATCTGTACCTGAGCTCTGCATAATATAATATAATATAATATGTGGAAAACTTGCCATAAGGTTCAAAACATCTATAATACTCAAAACTCAAAATCGAATACTGATATATCTGTCTGAAAATCCTCTAGACTGTCTGAACTATGGAGTTGATGGGACATGTCCCCAACTAGTCCGTCTATTAAAAATAAACTAAATCTGATGGGATAATAAAATAAGGATCATCCTCAAATAAAGAGGACTCACTGCTACGTCTACTGCTGCTAACTGGGACTGAGCTGCTAAAGGTACTCTGGATGTCATGCCTCTGAACATATGGTGTAAAGTAAAACACCATAGCACAAATGCGTCAATACGTGGGAATGTACTGAGTATGAAAAATGAGGTAAGGCTAAATGCAAGGGCTTATGCATGAACAATTACTTAACTGAATAATCATGAGAGTACGGAATGAGGATATAAGTATGAATGCACAAACCATAACTGAAATTATCGTGACTCTGAATAATGAAACTTGGGTACTGCTTTACTGACGTCTGAACTCATTACTAATACTGAGATAATGAATAACTGAATCTTCTGATATTGAGATAAGTCCTCTCTAGCGAGTGATCTGGGAAACTTATGATACTGAAGCTGATTAATTGAATGTACTCATATCAATGACTGAATTCTGAGCTTGGTACTATCAACTGACTGAATTTGGGATCAAACCTCTCTAACGGATGATCACTGAACCTACTACCAATGATAAGAAATGATTATGTTTGAGATCAGACCTATCTAGTGGAAGATCTCTAAATCTGATAATTAGAATACTCAACTGAATCTGAGACTTAGATCAGGCCTATCTAACGGGTGATCCCTAGATATGATAATGAGAATGGTCAACTGAATCTGGATGAGATCAAGCCTATCTAACGGGTGATCTCTGAATCTGATAATGACATTGATCAACTTAATCTGAGACTGAGATCAAGCCTATCTAACGGGTGATCTCTAGATCTGATAATGAGAATGATCAACTGATTCTTAGACTGAGATCAAGCCTATCTAACGGGTGATCTCTGAAACTGACAATAAGAATACTCAACTTTATGATCTTTGGATCTGATAATGCTGATATTGATTAACTTTATGAGGGACCAAGCCTATCTAGCGGGTGGTCCATGAATCAGTGGAACTATCTGAGTTTCTTACTAAGAAAGGTGATTGTAACAGTCCTGGTTTCTGAGTTCTACTCTGAAGACTGATACTGAAACTATAACTGTGGGATTTCTCACTTAACCGACATGCCCTAAATCTGAATTGGTGGGGTCCAACCTGTAACCCCAGCTTGAAGGGTGTCAATACCATGCCACGGGTAAAGACCTCTGCTTTGGTCAAGCCTCTTTGATGAGTGACACTAAACAGGAAGTCAAGCCTAAGGCAGTATGATAGTCAATCCTTAATTAATGGGTTACTCTTGGTCCTACACTGGCTACGCAATTCTGGAGTTCAGAGATTACTGCTAATGACTCTGCCTCTCTAATGGAAGGGTCATCATCCCTGCACTCGCTCGGTACTAGATTATACCCCCAACTGAAGGACTCTGAACTGATTCTTAACTAAACTTAAATTAAGCTGAATTAGTTACTGATCATATTTCTTGAATGATCTGGCAGAGTTAAGCTGAGTTCACTTGGTTCCGTTATCTGATGGAATACTACTTAATCTCATTAACTGACTGAATGATACTGAGCTCTGAATAGATTACTTGAATGCTATTGAGGTTTGAACTGAGCACTTGAATGCTACTAGATCTGAGATGAGTACTGAACTAAGTCTAAAATACAAATGATACTGAAATTACGGAGATTTCTTAGATTACTAAGATTACTTAAGTTCTGTAACTTTCTGAGAGTTCTAAGTTCTATAACTCATTGAGTTTTGAGAATCATGGCTTGACTAAATTTATCATGAAAACAGACACTGGATCTAGACTACAGCTAATTTGTCAGGTATAAATACCCTCAGGACTCGATGACATAAAAGTGAAACATAACCATTCTTGAATAATCCAGACCACGGACATTCATTCACCATCACAATAACTAAAGCATCTCTTCAAGCATTTAGAAATCATAAACATGTGATAATATAGGGAGACATGCTATTGGCACATACTCCATTCAACAAAGTCTTGCATCAAACACTTAGTATGTATTAAAGAACACATAATTGGGGAATTTTATGCTAACATGTTACAATTCATTCACTAAGACTTTTCAACAAACACTTGGCATGCATGAGATTGCACATAATTGGAGATTTCTAGTCAATATGCTATAATGGCTCTAATTCATTCACATAAGCATTTTATCAAACATATGGGGAGCATGTTTTACTTATTCCACAATTTCTACACTGAATTAAGATAAACACATCATTTAACAAGCAACATGAAGAGGGTTTATCATGAGTATCACATACTAAGTCTAAAGCTTGAAACCATGTAAACAAATCATGAATTAAAACTCAATAATAGCATGAACTTCAATTTTAACTCATATGAATCATGAAAACTCATAAACATAAGAATCTTTGATTTTAGAAAAGGATTCTTGAGCTTCTTGGATGAAAGGAACCAAAGAATCAACATCTGCATACCTTAGGAAACTTTTTCTTGAAGGCTCATGGAGAGGTTCTCAATTTCTTGATTTTTCTTGAAGAAGATTTTTGATTTTTGAGAGAAACCCTAATTTGATGTTGAAGATGAAGAATGAAGCCCTCAGATTCATTCAAGATATATATATATATATATATATATATATATATATACATATATATGGGTTAAAAAGGGTGGGAAAAGATCGAAAAGCCCTTTTTAAAAATGTCTACAAAATACTTAACGGGATTTGTGATAGTTGAAGTGACAGTCTGTCGCTAGTCTGATGGTCCATCGGATCGCCTGTTGTATGTTGGTCATAAAAAGGCCACACTGCCTTAGTTGGGACAGTCCTAGCAACAATCCATTATCTTGGCCATCGCACTTAGTTCAGAAGAGGAAGTCACTAACTTGGTTGCGACGGTCCTTCGCAAACTCGATGGTCCATCAACCTGTCCATCGCACCTGGGCGGTTTCGATAACTCTCAGTAAAACGGCCATAACTTCTCACCCTGATACTGGATTTTGATGAAATTTGTATCGTTAGAAAGATTATTTAATTCTCTATATGAAAAAAAGTCTATATTAGGGAAATTCTACACGGTTTAAAATATTTCTCACTTGGGAAGTCACTTCTTAATCTTTTAGGGCTAGATTTTTGCTTTACTTGACATACTCTAATGCTCATACCGTGAGAGAATTTTTTGGGTTCTTACATGCTAGGTTTGTTTCACCTTAATAAATTAGATAGATAAAATTTCATTCTTTACTTGACTAAAATACGTACTCATGCCTAGTTTAAATTCATTATTGGTTTATATGTTTTCTTTTAGCATGTAAATTTGTTCCTTTCTGTCGAAAAAGAATAGTAATTATGGTTTAGGGTCTTGAAATTGTTTCTCAATTTGAAGTAGTGATTACTTGTATCTAGATATTTGGTATTATTTATGAAAGGCTTATCATAATGTGTTATTATTATAGCCTAGTGATCTACAAAATCACCACTTAAAGTTGAAGTTGACCACTTTGGCATACACATGATAGTTAGCTAATTCACATGTAGAAATTGTAATTCAAGTGCTACATTTAAGATCTAACTCCTTTATCGATTCTTAATTTTTTTGATTACAAAATTATTTTTCTCCATGTTTATATGCCACGATGAAATTCTAAGTTCTTTTGATATTTGTTTGTAGTCATTATTTACTCATTTTCGCAGTCAAAACTGTCTTTGATTTTCTCTTGTTTATATTGAAAAGTTGTTAGGGTTGTAGATTTTGTTGAAATGGTATAGAACTAAAATCGGAGTTGGCATAATTGGACATTTTTCTTTGAATTAATCTTTTACTATTTTTTCCTATTTTGTTTTTGAATATAATTTGTCAAACATGTTTAATATATGTTATTTGCGTCACCTCACTTATTGATTTATTGCTTGAAGTATTTTTATGCATTTGGACGTCCGTGGTTATTCATTTGCTACCATGAAATGTTTTTCCAAATCTATTGATTGACTCTATTTGATATTAAAAAGTGTTGTTGCATTAGTATGTCTTGTATTTCATATTTAATGATAACATTTCAAAGACTATATCATATCATAGTATTTGGTACAAATATGTGTTTATCTATAGGCAATATTTGTCTAAATTTTAAGCAACTATACTTGTGGATCCATTCTTCTATTTAAGGTCTAGTTGATTATACTGAGCTAGATTAAATTTTTTGTAAGATTGTTTAAGAGATTGTTTGATTTCTTTTTCGTTGGATAATTTTATTTTCTTTGATATCATAGTTTACAATTTCTTTATACTTGATAATATTATCTTTTTCATCTCATCATCTATCTATTATGTGTAGGATTTTCAAAAACATATTAACTATTTTTATTTTATCATTTTCTATGGATGAATCTGTTTTAAAGTCCAAATGGACTCCTTTCCTCTTGAATTTCGTAATGAGACATTGAGGCACACCACTCCTAGTTAAACCATAAGTTTAAAACCAAAGTCGATTATATGGCATGCGGGTGTAAAAAGATAGAATAAGAAGAAGAAAAATGGGTCAAAACACATTGATGAGGTTGCTAAGAGACGTGAAAATTCTCAATTTTTATTACTGTCTTATTCTTTATTTATTTATTTATTTATTTATCTATTTGATCATTCTTTTGGGCCTCGAAGACAAAATTGTAATTTAAAATAGGTGAAGAAGATTTTTGGTCTCAAAGTTTCAAAAACTATCTTAGGATAGGTTATGGGCCAAAAGCCCAAATATTTAGATTAGACAGGTGAAGATGGACCAAAAGCCCAAATGATATTAGGAAAGGTTTGATGATTTGGGCCTAATGGCCTAAGTATTTTAGTCTCCCCCTTTCTCTTTTATATGATAATTGTTTTTAGTTTCCTTAGACTTAGTTAAAAATCTCCGGTAAGTCGTCAAATTTTTTTACACAAATCTTGAAGACAAATTTTTCCTTAATCAATATCTTTTCAAAAACCAATTTTCCTTTTTAAAGGTAGTCAAAAAAGTTATTTTAAAATAGTATGGATAACAGCAAGTTAGTGGATACTCTTGGTGCCTTAACAACCTTGCAAGAGTATTAATAGGAACCACTTACTCAGAATTTTTAAACTTAAAAGATTTATTCTGTTTTGAATCTTTTAAGTAATATTTTAGTTTTTCTTGATATTTTCTCAAAAATTAAGTGGTGACTCTATAATTTCTTAAATTATTTTGAAATTTTCTTTAAACTTTTAAAATTGTTTAAAAGGTCAAAAATAATATTTTTCAAACCCTTCGAATCAAAAAGGGGCAAACCAGAAATTGCGACTCTACAGGGGATTTTAACTAGGTCCAAACCAAATATTTGAATTAGCTTCATTGACTAACTATTGTAATGTTTGAACTATTTATATGCTTATGTGTTTAAATTCTGTGAAATTAAACTATTGCATTTCATGGCATGCTTCCCATTTAAAATATATAAATTGTTTAGATTTTCGTGGATGTCCCTGCCCCTATTTTTCAAATCCAAATAAATTCTTAGGAATACGATGTTTGATTATCACGTTAGGCATCTGATGACTTTTCTTATTTCCAAATCCAACTCATCCGCTTGGGAACCTGGTTCAAACCCACTATAGACACCAAGAATAGAGCGAAATAACAACCCTATTTAGGCATGAGCCTAGGATGATACAATACCTGAAGGGGGTATTGGGCCTATTAGAAAACCTATCTTATGTCTATTTAACCCTGAGTCATAACGGGTGATCATCATTTATGTGTTAAATTGAAGGATATTATATCGAATTGTACAGATCATTATCCTTTGGGTCTGACCATTTTATTTAGATAGTTTGCTTTAATCAAAACAAGGTCTTCATCGAGAGGATATACGGACGTTTTACGAATTTTAAAAAATGAAGGACTCCCAAGTAGGTTTACTTTAGATTTGCTCCCTTGATTGGGACTGATATTATGTATTCCCTCTTCTCCTCATTTTGTATCCCCATTTGGTTTATTCACAAAGTTGGTATAATATTTTTGAGGCAATAGAATGTATTACAGACGGTATGCATATCCTTCAAACGTTAGGCATATCCTTCAAATGTTAGGCTTACCTTTGACTTAAAAGGTACCAAGTATGTTAGAACGCGTTAAAAATTGTTTATGTGCTAAAGTGTTTCACTATTTTGCTTGATCTTTATTTGCTTGATTTGTTTCATATATTACTTTAGTGAATTATTACAATTTATGAACTAACATTTTTATCTTTTGAGTGTTTTTATTTTCTTTTATAAAAGAGAGAGTGATTTATGTTGGTTATCAAACTTTCTCACTTCACAAAGAGTAAAATAAACGTAATCATTAGAGCCATCAGTCGAGAAGTAGAATGAAGATTCCTCAAAGGCACACTTTTGGCATCTTTCTATATTGCAATTTGAAGTTATTGTTTTCTGTATTGTAATCATACTTTCTTGTCATTATTTCCTTGTAATCACACTTTATGATTTGACTTCTTTGTAATACAAACAATGTTTGACCTGAATTCCAAAGAATGGGATACATAGGCGGCCTATGTCGGCTTTGGTCAACACTTTAGTAATTTTATCTTTTCATTGTATGTACGAACTACATTGGACCTGAATTTCCAAGAATGGAATACGTAGGCGGACTGTATTGTATTTGGTCACGTTATCAAATAATATTAAATCTTTCTTTTTATTTTATATGAACTACGTTTGACTAGAATTTCCAAGAATGGAATACTTAGGAGTGTTATGTTGGCTTCGGTCAATCCCTTACAAAATTTATCTTTCTATCCTATGGTGGAACTATATTTGATATAATTCCTACCTAAATGGAATACGTGAGCACCACACTAGTTTGATCATAGAAACTGGGGTAAATTTTTTAGACGATCCAAAAATTTTATCAAGAGGATCTTTCTCAAGTTATATGGAAATGACGTTGAAGCATGTAACTAAGGAAAAAATTTTGAGAAGGTCTCAAAAATTTCACAAGAAATTGACAATTGCTACAAAGTTAAACACCAGTCATTGCTAAAACTGAGATCGGGGCATAGATTTTGAGAAGTTCTCAAATTTCAAGCTATATTACATCAGAAAGAACTCAAGTATTTTGCATTCTAGATCAGGGCAGAATTTTTTAGGAGGTCTTAAAAATTTCATACTAACAATGTCATAAGCAAAAGAAAGTTTGAGAGTTTCTAAAGTGGAAAGATGGAAGCTCACCACTTCAATCCAAAAGTGGATCTCAAAATTTAATCACTATGTAAGATGAGTAGAAAGGCCGGTTCCGGCATAGCGTGGGGATACAGCCGCCTGAAGACGGGTTAGTGGTAAATGCTAATATAAAATGAAGATAAGGATAAAATAATTCAAACTAATAAAAATAAGTAAAACAACCATATGTATACAAACCATACGTATAAATATAATCATGCCAGAAAAAAGGGACTGAGCTTAGTATGCATTTGAAACTATTAACCTGTATGTGTAGGTTAACCATCCTTAATGACCCATAGTCTGTATGGGTCTAGTATAATGCTCTAAAAGAGTGCTTATGCATGTAGCCACACAAACTGGAGATACCATTATAGTAGAGGATTTCCAAGTACCCTTACCCTCTATGATACATAAGTACAATGTACTAAGAGTATTCCCATGTATTTCATAGTATAATATAAGGTCTCCATGACCTACCCCTCATGTCGGCAAGCATGAGTTTTCAGTGTTCATCCGTTGGACTCCCACCTTCACGGTTAGCTATCACAACCTGCCATTATTGCCTAATTAAAACCATTTCAAGCCAACCACTCCATTATTCTATTTATTATTAACCAGGGCTATTAATAGTGGTATAGTCATACTAACTATATCTTGCAAGTATTTTCCTTAGCCTGTACCCATTTATAAAGCTAACTTGGGGGAGTCCCATGTACCCCATAAGTACTCCATTATCATGTTTGCTCGGAGATTTTAATGTACTGTATAAGGAGTTCAATCAAATATTACCATGGTCATCAAACCATTCCATTTAAACATTCCAAACTATTTAAACAATTTATACTGTTTAGGGTTCCATTGCCAAACCATGCCATGCAATAGTTTTATTAAAAATTCCAATAACATAGTAAAAGCATTTTCATAGGCATTTTATCAAACACAATTGGGCTGTAGTGCTTCCAAAACCAAAATCAACTAAAAATTAACAATTCCCATGCAACCAAGTATCCAAACCACCCTTAAAACATGTAATTACATAATTAAAACATGGAAAAACCATAACCAAGCTATTATAACTAAAAAATCCCAACATATATTTAAAAAACCAAAATCATATACCGATTATGCCATGAAAATAATTTACAAGATATTCCTTTAGTTGGAACTAACAATGAGGGAAAGAGTACATGCCTTAAATTGAGTAGATGATAGAAAGAAATCACCGACACAAGCCCCAAATTAATCCTTAAGATTAAACCCTAGCTTTCTTTGCCCAAGAACTTTAGAGAGGATTAGAGTGTTTTCTAAGTGTTATAGAATAAAATAATAGGCCAAATAACCTCCCAAGTGTGTTAAAAGCTGTGAGACCTTATTAGGTTAAGTGGGGAAAGGTCCAAATTTCCCTCTCTTAAGCTGCATTAAATTCTCGTTAGGGGGTACGACTAAAAATACCAGTCGTACCCTCCAATACGAGTGGTACCTACCACTCGTACCTTAGGCCTCCCACTTGGACCCAACACTGTCTAAGGTATGACTCATCCAAACTAAGTCGCATCTAAAGCATATGATCCATACCATTTACCCGTACCCCAAGCAGAATAGAATGACAAAGAGTTTGAACACCGTTCACCATATGAGTCTATGGTACAACTCATACCCTGGATTATGGCTCATAGTGAGCCACTCGTACTCAGATCTAACTTAAGTTACAAAGTGTAAGATTAAGTAAAGTAACCAAGCTACCCATATCCACCGATACAACTCGTACCACACAAGTCATATCTATTCAAGAAACCAAATCCAATCCACCAACTAACACTGGTCGACATATGACCAATACATACCACTCGTGCCCTAGTATACGACTGGTACCCACCGATCGTATGTTGTCCAGAACCCAAAAATCTAGGAAATTTTTTAAGGGTCCCAAACCCAAGGTATTTTAGTCTCCCCCACTAGGAATATTCATCCCCGATTTACGGACAAGGTAGGGCAAACACAAGAATGATTTATTACATTATTAAATATCAATACAACCTTTAACTAAGTTAGAAAATAAAGATGCAAAGATATTAATAACTGCTCAGACAATAGACCATGGGGCCCGTATTGGTTAATTTAGTTTTGACCTCGAGTTTAAGTTTTTTGGGGGAATTTTGTAAGATTTACATATTGGAAGCAATAATTTCGAGTTGGATTCAGTATAGCTTCATTCTTGGTGGATAAGAAATCTTGAAGTGGAATATTTAGTGATGAGTAGTTATACCATGGATTTTGAGATTTTAGTTTGATTTTTATCTAGATTAGTTGCAGTCTTGGTGCGAATTTCATTCCTTGATTATCTCTATTTGTATACCCAGTCAGTATGTTTATTCTCTTATTTGCCTAATGGACTTTTAGCGGCTCATCTTCAGTTCTTTGAGTTCTCCATGATGAGATTGTGTAGATGAGACTCAAGTGATTTTTCTCCTGACTTGGAGTAGATGGTATGTACAAAATGGTAAAGAAAGGTTATTTTTCGATTTGGAGTCGGCTTTATGACTCATGTCTTGGTTTGTTTTGGCTTGGATGGGACTTTGTTAATTTATGTGGATATAGTGGTGGTATTAGTGTGATATGGTTTATATGTACATGCATCAGCCTTTTCAGTTTAGTTGGAGGCCAGTTAGCACTTAAGTTGAGTTGGCTATTTTAGAAGTAAAATAAAAGTACTCATTGAAAAAGGGATACATAGGGTGAAATCCCTTAGAAGTATTTTCTCTACGTTGATGTTACCTAGAAATTCATGTATGGAGCATGTTGTCCTAGTACCTTATCCTTTTGAGCTTTTGAGATTCTTTCTATTCATTGACTTTCAAGGATGAAAGTCCTTTTAGTAGTGAATATTGTAATGACCCTGTAGATCATTTTCCATATTTATGCTTATCATCACCGTTTGAGCTTCTCCATAGCCACCCCAAGTCATTTATTACTTATTGGGACCGACAATTTAGTTATTGGACAATTCGTCAGTTTTCTAGAGCTAATCCCCTATTTTAAGGTTTTCGCTGGTTCAAAATGGCCACCAAGCGGAAACTTTAGTTAAATAATCTCAAATGCATATTCTGACTACATAGGTAGATCCAAAATATCAATTATAATATTGGTAGACCTTTAGTTTAGTTCCCAATGTACCCGCGCTTATTTCAACCTATTGGTCGAAAAATTAAAATTGGAAAGAATAGGTGTGGAACCCACATTTGGTTGAAACAACCTCAAATAGAAAATACAACTTTACCATCACTTCCAGAACATCAAATTTAGGCTGGGGAGTCCCTTGGTTTAGATCCCAAGGCTCCTAGACTCATTTCAACCTATTGGGCAAATTTTATGAAAAGTGATAAAACTATAGGTGTGGTCCCCACTTTTTCCCTAAACTATCTCCTATGAAAGTCTTTTTGATTCCAATGGATTTGGAATATGGTTTAGACTCAAAATTCACTATTGGATCATGTTATTTGGATTCCAGATGAGTTTGGAGGGTCAAAATTTATTTTTTAGTTTGTTGTCATCTGGTGCGACCGCGATCGAGGCCAAAAGTGTGCGATCGCGGCCAATGTGACCTCGATAACAATACTCGAGAACCTATAAGGGCTATTTAAAGGTCCCAAGATGCATTTGTACTATTTCCCCTTCACCATTTAGACTTAGAAACTCCAAAATCAGTGTAATAACTCAAAATTGGTCATAGAAAGTGACTTGCGAGCTTAATTATCATCTTGTATCGCGATTATCTTCAATATTAAGGTAAGAATTCTTTGAATTCATACTTGGATTTCCTAGTTTAGACCCAAAACCCCAATTTATCTTAGGGATTGATTTTAGCCCAAAGTATGCTTAATTTTCACCCATTTCTTGAGGGTTATGATTCCTTGTTCATGTGTGGACATTGGGTTGGCCTCGAAAACTCATTTTCCTTATTTGGGACCTACTTGGAGTTTTATGGTTGTTTTTGGACCTAAAGAACAATAATGCAATATGTGTATCGTTAGAATCATATTGATGAGTAGATTATAATTTTGTTAGTATGATTGTACTTTTGGGATTTTAAAGAAAAGTTAAGCGTATGGTGCATGATTTAGGATTTTACTGTTCGACAATGAGGTAGGTTTTTGTCTACTCTTCTTCATGGATGATATATGATATATATTGTGTTTGAATGTGAATTTCAAAATTTATTTTGGATAAAATGACTTAGTATTGAATATATATGTAAGTTTAGGGATTAGATAGGGGTTATGACCTGTATTTTGAATTACTTAAATCCCTTTTAGAATCCTATTGTGTTCTCCCTAGTATAGAATCATGATTGGTATATTTAGCCTTTTTGGTCTAGTATGGTAGTGTTGAACCCGTAAGTTGGGTAGAGTTGACTTGAGTTCCTTTGTTTCGAGTGAAAGTTGCTATCTTAGGCTTGAATATGGCTTATTTGACATCTAGAAGAACTAGATACCTTAGACTAGTTTTTGGCATAGTAAGCCTAATTATAGAAATTGTGGATTAGAAGTGGAATCATTCAGCCCACTTAGGCCTAAGCTTATGTTAAGTCTTGTGGACTTAGTTGCAGATGTTAGACATAGATGAGGCTAGTAAACCTTAGAGTAAGGTTACTTTGTAATTTGGTAACTTGTATTGATGTTCCCGGATTGTGGTTTTTGAGTTATGGTTATGATACTCCTTGTGGAAGTGATATTGGGCATTTAGAGATGATATTCCTTCTAGATACGTTATGTGACCTATAGAGATGTTATTTCCTCTTAGACATGGTGATTGGCCTATAGAGTTGCTATTTCCTATATTAATGATTGTTGGACCTAAATAGACGATGTTCTTCTTGGATATATAAATTAGCCTAGAGAAGTGATATTCCTTGTTATCATGATGCATGGCCTATTGATGTAATATATCCTAGAAATGATTACATGTTTAGTTATGTTATACCTTTTATATGTGAGATGCCTCCTATATTTGAGATGATTAGAGATATGCTATGGCTTATAAATATGATTAATGATATAAGCTTTGAATATGAATATGGGCCTAAGGCCATGATTATGATGTTGAGATTATTTTGGATAAATTAATGGGCCAAGGGCTGCATTATGAGATGGATTGAATATCCGAGAAGTGTTTTTCATTATGAGTAATGTGATTATAGTTTATGAAAATAAATATGTATATGTTATTATACACATCTCTCTGGTGTGGGACGAAGAAAGATGTGGTATGATGCTTACTATTCCACTAATTGAATATTGGTGATGGCATGCATAGATTTGGTACATTCATGATTATTATATGGGTAATTAATGTGATTCTAGTTGAAATATGATCTTATAACTGTTCTTCCTAACTAAGGGTTAAGCTAAGTAGTAGTTAGATGTCTTTTAGGTGGCTATAGTACTTGATCGATAGAAATTTAATGTACTAGTTAATAAACCATGCTTAGTTGAAATAAGGTAGCTAATGATTAGAGTTGATATGTGGCCATGAAAATGAGTTTATCTATGATAATGATTAGTTGCTATTGATAACAAAGTTGTTTGTTGTGATGCCGATTAGTTGTTAAGTAAGGATAATGTGGCTTAATATTGCTAGATGATAAAGAAAGTTAGTGATAATGATGCCTAGTTAATAACGATGCTTAGATGAAGATAATACTGAGTTAATAATGTTAACTAAATAATAATGAGGATTAGTTGAATAATGAGGAATAGTTGGTTAACGATAGTTAGTTAATTATTGTTGTTAGTTAATAAAAGATGGTTAGATGATAATTGATAATTTGTTGGCTAATGATGATTATCGGATATATGATAATTATTTAATAATAATGAATAGTGGAAAATTGTGATCACGGTCCTGTGATGAATAGCTAATTAGTGGTTTAATAATCATAACCATTGGTTAGCTAATAACGAGTAGTTAGAAAGTATTTAATAGATAGATATTCTATGGTGATATGATTATGTTTATGAGTATTTTAATGTATATTTTTTGGTAATGACTATTGTGATGATATTCATACCCGACAAGGCCATGGATACATTGTAATGATGTTGATCCTCGATAAAGCCGTAGGATACATTGTGATGATATTAATACCTGGCAAGGCCGAAGGATACTGTTGTGATGATGCGTATACCCGGCAAGGCCTAAGAATACTATTGTGATGATGCTCATACCCAGCAAGGCCGAAGGATATATTGATGATATGTTGATACCCGATAAGGCCGAAAGATATATTGATGATATGTTGATACCCGGCAAGGTCGAAGGATACTATTGATGATGTGTTGATCCCGGAAAGGCCGGAGGTGGATTACGATGATGATAGTCCTTATGAGCACAGTTATGATAAGTTGTGATATTTATTGTATACTTTGCATTCATTCCTGCATGTTTATCGTCTATCACCAGTATGCACCTATATTTATCAGCCGGTATGGGACAGTTGTACACATATGGGTGAAGACTATGCCTTGTGTTGTTTTATGTTGATTGGACCTTCCGAGCCTGGGGCAATGAGGTAGGCTCTGGTAGGTATTTGGTTTTCCGGAGTAGTGAGTTATTCACGTTATTATAGATATTGTTGTTATCATTGTTATGATCATTATTATGGCTAGCTTATGACAGATTGGTCATTGATCTGGTATCGGGATTTGAGGTAAGTCTTTGGCCTCTCCTATCTTATGATTGCATTAGCATGCATGATTATTTCATGTCTATCCATGTGGATTAGAAACCATGATTATGATGGTATTTAAATCCTTATAGTGTTGTAATAAGGTCTTAAAATGAGAACATGATGATTATTTCATGTCTAGCCATGTGAATTATAAAACTTGAGCATTATAGTATTAAATCTAGATAGGACTATAATGAGGTCTTAAATGGAAGATATGATAATTTAGGTTACACTTTGATTTGACCTTATACTTATATATTAATATATATACCTAGCTATATATATCTATGGGATAATTGTATATCCCTTCCCTTTTTTATTCGTATTATGTATTGATTCCTTGTCATTGTATATTCTATCCTTTTTTTCCTTTATTCATATATTGGTCTGTGATATACGGTATAGTATTGATATTCATGAATATGGATGGAACAGGATAGTTCATCCTTGATACTTCCCTAACCTTATTATGTTAAGACTCTTGGACATGAACAAGATAGTTGTTCCTTATTATCTCATTGACTTGTCATATGATTTCTAGAGTCTTAGGTGTAGTTTCCATTCTGTTTATATGCTTTATAAATCTGCTTTATATTTGGAGCTCAGGTTGTAGTATCCTATTAAGTACCATTCATTTGGTACTCATACTACACTTTTACATCCTGCAGATCATAGTATTGGTGCATCGTGTTGAGCAGCCACAGTTTAGACAATTCATCTATCCTTGGAAAAGGATACTTGTTCTTAACTATTACCTTATTCTACCTCCTATAGTCGATACACATCCGAAGAGAACCATCCTTCTTATGAACAAATAATATCGTTGCACCCTATGGGGATACACTAGGACGAATAAACCCCTTATCCAGAAAATCCATAAGTTGCTCCTTAAGTTCCTTCAATTCAGTCGGGGCCATTCTATAAGGAGGGATAGATATTAGATGAGTGTCTGAAACCAAATCAATGCCAAACTCAATTTCCCTAGCTGGAGGTATAACAGGAAGATCATCCGGAAAGAACTCAGAGAATTCATTTACTAGAATAACTGAATAAAAAAAGGTCATTCTGCGTTAGAATCTATAACCCAGACCAAATGATAGATACATCCTTTGGAGATTAATCTTCGTGCCCTAAGATAAGAAATAAACCTCCCCTTAAGAGCTTGGGAATCACCCTTCCACTCAATAAGCGATTCACCAGGGAACCTAAAAACAAACTTATGGGTCCAACAATCTATGGATGCGTAATAAGAGTGTAACCAATCCATCCCTAGAATTATATCAAAATCCACCATATCAAGCTCAATCAAATCCTTAAGTCTTCCTACTACCAACAGATGCCACACACACTCGATAGGATATTTTAGCAACAACAGAGTCACCTACCAGGGTAGAAATAGAAAAATGATCCAAAATAACTTCAGGATCAAAACCAAAACACACAGCCACATATGGGGTCACATAATAAAGAGTAAACCCCAGATCAAGTAAGAAATATACGTTATGAGAAAAGAGTTGTAACGTACCAGTTATGACATTAGGAGATGCCTCAGACTCCTATCTAGATACTAGACCATATAACCTATTTCAACCAACACCAACACCATAAGTAGGAGCAGACGCCAAAGTATCGCCACTAGGAAAAGGAGCAGAAAATGAAGCAACCAGATCTTTGACCGCTCCCGAAGCACCCTTACTAACTAGACAGTTTTTGAGTATACGGCCTGGCACATAATATTTAAAGCACTTGTCCCTCCCTTCATGATAAAATCACTAATGAAGATAACCACAAAACCGACAAGGAGGGCATAAAGAGGCCAAATTTGCCAAACTTGCCTAAGATTATGCACCCTATCCCCAAAAATTATCACCACACTACTGATGCCTATCACCCGAAGGCTTAGGGTAAGGAGCACTAGTAGAAAAGAAGGAACCAAAACTCCCCCACTTTTTTTTTGGACACTTACCATCATGTCGACTACCTGGCTATTGAACACCACCCTATTCAGAAGACCTGAACTTCTTATTTTGCCTTTCCCCAAATTCAGTCTATTTTCTCTTTTTTCCCTCCACTTGTTGCATATGAACCACCAGCCTAGACATATCCATATTCTTGATCAACAATACAGTCTTGCTTTTAAGGATAAGATCTCAAGACAATCTAAAAGAAAACTTTCTTTTCCTCACCCTCATATCAGATACCAATTTCAGAGCATACCTTGACAACTGATAAAATTTCAAGACATATTCATTTTCTGATATTTTTCCTTATCTCAGATTGACAAAGTCCTCCACCTTCGCTTCTCTCAGCTCCAAAAGAAAGAAATTGTCTAGAAACGTATTTGAGAAAGTATCCCATAAGGACAACTCCTCAATATTACCTCTATCCCTATCCCACTCCTCATACCACTTGTACGCAATATCCTTGAGCTGATAAGCTGCAAAATTCACCCCTTCCATGTTTGTAGCCTGCATCACCCTAAATATCTTCTCCATGTCATCCAAGAAACCCTATGGACCCTTCTCCACCTTCACACCAGTAAAAGTAGGAGGATACATCTTCATAAATAAGCCAACCCTTATGGCATCAGTAGAAGAAACACCAGATGCATCCCGCTCATCCTGGTCAACAACTAACTGAGTAATAGTATGAATCGATTGACGAAATTTCAAACTCCTTACCTCACCCTGAAGACGACTAGTAGTAACCGGTGAAACTCCATAAATATTAGGGACGGGACCCCTAGACTAACTATGTATCCCATGTGTCCCTTCCACTTTGTCCCCAGATGGGACCAAAGAGTTACCTTGCATATCAGATCATCGATACATGAGCTGAACAGTGAAAAAACCAGGATTAGAAAAGATGTTAGACCTTGTATCTTGAAATAAAATACCAAGAAAGGGAAACACTCCTAAATGCCATGTAGCCTTACCCTTATGAGTGTGGAGTTATACACACCCCTAAAAGAGAGTCTACTCGATATGGATTTGTGGACTCGCAATTGACAATGAACCTAAATCTTTGATACCAACTTGACACGACCCAACTAGGGGCCTTGTAGTAATGGGCATCCCAAGTCCAACTAGGACTGAGGACCACCCCTAATACCCAACCCAACCGTCCAATGCATACCTTAAATCAAATAAATTCTGAACATATAGAAAGATAGCATCATTACATTATCAAAGACTCTCGGATAGGTCTATATCTGTGACCACCCAAATAAGTTAAACCATTCAAACCGACCGATAGCCATAACTAAATCGTAAACCAAAACCAAAAATAATAACCAAACTAAATTCCATAACATAATATAAAAGAATGGAATAATGAGAAATTTTGTCCAATGGTATCATCCCCAATATCAATACCAATACTAAGGCTGACACCAATACCAATCCTGCCTATTCCAACCCATATAAGTTCAATAAAATCCTCTAACCAAATAAAAACCAATATCCAATTGGGATGTGCCCCCAATCATATTAAAAATCAATATCCATAAATAAACCAAAGTGTATGAAAATGTCTATAACATGAAATGGAGCCTTCCAAAAAGATGGAAGCTCACCAATTAAATCCTAACATTGATCGCAAAATTTGATCACTATACTGGAGGAGTAGAATGGCCATTTCCTACACTGCATAGGGATACAGCTGATCGAAGATGGATTAGCGAGTGAATAATAGCATAAACTCAGGATAAGGATTAAATAATGTCAACCAATAAAACCAAGTAAACCAGTCATATGCATACAAACCATACGAATATATATAACCATATTGGGAAAAGGGATCGGTCTTAGCATGCATTTAAAACCACTAACCTGGGTATGTATAGCTTAACCATTCCTAATAACCCACAGGTTATATGAGTCTAGTGTGACCCTTTGAATGGTCCCCGATGTGTGTAGCTGCATGAACCCGAGATACCATTAGAGTAAGGGATTCCTAAGTAGCCTTACCCTCAATGATACATATGTACAGTATACTGAGAGGATTTTGTGTACCTCATAGTATTATTTAAGGTCGGCATGACCTACCCCTCACGTCGGAAAATATGAGTTTTCAGTGTTCATCCATTGGACTCCCACCTTTATGATTAGCTATCACAACCCCCCTCCCCCTTTATTACCCAACTAAAACCATTTCCAACCAACCACCCTATTAATCCATTTATTATTAACCAAGGTTATTGATATTGGTATCGTCATACCGACAATAACTTGCAAGTATTGTCCTTAGCCAAACCTTTTAAGGAAAAGGGATTTCGGTGTACCTATTTACCAAGTTAACTTGAGGGAGTCGTATATACCCATAAGTGTTCCATTATCATGTTTGCTCGGGGGACTCCATTGTACCCCCGAAGAAGTTCAATTAACCATAACCGTGACCACCAAACCATTTCATTTAACCATTCCAAGCCGTTTAAACCATTTATACCATTTTGGATTCCATTACCAATCCATGACATGCAATAGTTTCATTAAAAAGTCTAACAACATAGTAAAAGCATTCTCATAGGCATTTTATAAAACATATTGGGGGCATAGTTTTTCCAAAACCAAAATCAAATACTAATTAACCATTCTCATATAACCAAGTATACAAACCACCATTAAAATATGTAAATACATAATTAAAATATGGGAAAATCATAACCAAGCCATTATAACTAAAATCCCCAACATATATTTTAAAATTCAAAATCATAAAAGAATCAAGCCATGAAACCAATTTACAAAATATGCCTTTAGTTGGAAATAATAATGAGGGAGGGAGTACATGCCTTAAATTGAGTAGATAATGGAGAGAAATCACCAACACAAGCCCCAAATTAATCTTTAAGATGAGACCGTATCTTTCTTTGCCTAGGAACTTTAGAGAAAATGAGAGAGTATTTTCTAAGTGTTAAAGAATAAATTATTAGGGAAAATAACCACCCAAGTATGTTAAAAGTTATGGGTCCTAATTAAGTTAAGTATGGAAATGTCTTCATTAACCTTACTTAAACTGGATAAAATTCCCATCAAGGGTTACGACTAACCATACCAGTCGTACCCACAAATATGAGTCGTACCCACCACTCGTACCCTAGGCCTCCCCTTGGACCCAACAAGGTACGAGTCATCAAAAACAAGTCATAACCAAAGCATACGATCCGTACCCTTTACCCAGACCCTTAGAAGAATAGAATCACAAGAGGTTTGAACATTGTCCACCATACAAGTTCATGGTACAATTTATACTGTGACTTATGGCTCATGGTGAGCCACTAGTACTCAAATACAACTTAATTTACCAAGTCTAACATTAATTAAAGTAACTAAACAACCTGTATCCACCGATACGTCTTATACCACTTAAGTCACATCCATTCCAGAAAAAATCCAATCACCCAACAAACACTGGTCAGTATACAACCAAGGCATACCACTTGTACCCTAGTATATGACTGATACCCACCGGTCATATGTTGTCTAGAACCTAGATATCCAGGAAATTTTCTAAGGGTCTCAAACCCAGGGTGTTCACCTATCCCTATTACTTTTGTTATTTTTTTTCTTCATCTTCTTTGTAGTTTTGTAGTTTTAATTTTGTTTGTTGTAGACGACCTTGAAGGACATAGGATATTGTAATATCAGTATTATGGATATTCTTATATTCATTATATAAAATAAGGTAGCAATAGTTGAGTGTGGTTTTTTTGACTTCCTTCTTTGATTATTATTTGAAGGATAAAGTTTCGACCTTTACTTGATAAAAATATGTACTCATGTTTTGTTTAAATTTATTATTGATGGATATGTTCGCTTTTAGCATATGAATTTGTTTCCTTTATATAGAAAAAAGAACATTCACTATAGTTTGTTTTGCCTTAATAAATTAGATGGATAAAATTTTATTCTTTGATTGATTTACGTGCTCGTGCCTAATTTAAATTCATTATTGGTGGATATGTTCACTTTTAGAATGTAAAGTTATTTCCTTTATGTCGAAAAAGAATAGTTATTATGGTTAAGGGTATTAAAATTGTTTCTCAATTTGAAGTAGTGAATTACTTGTATCTAGAGATTTGGTGTTATTTTTGAAAGACATAACATAATGTGTTATGTTTGAGGCCTAGTGATTTGCAAAATAACCGCTTAAGGTTGAAGTTGATTACTTTGGCAAACACATGAAAGTTGGCTCATTCATATGTATAATTTGTAATGTGATACATTTAAGATCTAACTCCTTTGTTGATTCTTAATTCTTTTGATTAAAGAGTTATTTTTCTCCATGATTATATGTTATGATGAAATACTAATTTATTTTCATATATGTTTACAGTCATGATTTACTCATTTTAGTGGTCAAAACTATCTTTGATTCTCTCTTGTTTAGATTGAAAAGTTGTTAGGGTTATAGATTTTTTTGAAATGGTGTAGAACTAAAATAGGAGTTGGCATAATTGAACACTTTTTCTTAGAATTAATCTTTTACTATTTTTCCCATCTTGTCTTTGAATATAATTTCTCAAACATGTTTAATGTATGTTATTTACTTCACCTTGTTCATTGACTTATTTCTTAAAGTATTTTTTTGCATTTGGATGTCCCATGGTTATTCATATACTACCGTGAAATTTTTCTTCAAATCTGTTGATTGACTCCATTTGGTATTGAAAAGTGTTATTGCATTAGTATGTCTTGTATTTCATATTTGAGATGTCACAAAAATATTTCCTTATCTTATACTTATTTCTCTCTTTTTTTCAATTATGAAAACATGTCTTATACTACATCATATCATAGTTTTTGGTACAAATATGTGTTGATCTATAGGCAATATTTGTCTATATTTTAAGAAACTATGCTTGTGGATCCGTTCTTTCTTTTCAAGGACTAGTTGATTATATTGTGCTAGATTCTATTTTTTGTAAGATTGTTTAAGAAATGGTTTAATTTCTTTTTTATTGGATAATTTGGTTTGCTTTGATATCATAGTTTACTATTTCTTCATAGTTGAGAATGTTATCTTTTTCATCTCATCATTTTTTTATTACGTATATGATTTTCAAACATTTCTTAATTCTTTTTCTTTTAGCCTTTTCCTTGCACGAATCTATTTTGGAGTCCAAATGGACTCCTTTCCTCTTGCATTTCGTAATGTGCCAATGAGGCCCACCTCTCCGAGTCAAGTCTGAAGTTTAAGCCCAAAGACGATTATATGGCATTTGGGTGTAAGAAGATAGAAGAAGAAGAAGAAAAATGGGTCAAAACCCATTAATAAGGTCGCTAAGAGACATGAAATGTCTTGATTTTTACTATAGTGTTATTCTTTATTTATTTGTTTATTTATTTATCTATTTGTTCATTTATTTGGGTCTTGAAGCCGAAGTTGGTATTTAATATAGGTGAAGCGGATGTGGAGCCTCAAAGGTCCAAAAACTAGCTTAGGACAAATTATTGGCCAAAAGTCCAAGTATTTAGATTAGGACAGGTGTAGATGGGCCAAAATCCCAAATTAGCTTAGGACAGAGTTTATGATTTGTGCCTAATGGCCTAAGTCTTTTAGTCTCCCCCTTTCTCCTTTATATGCTAATTGTTTTTAGTTTTCTTAGACTTAGTTAAAACGTCTCCACTAAGTCATCAAAATTTATTTTGCACAAATCTTGAAAACACATTTTTTCTTAATCGATTTCTTTTCAAAAAGCAATTTTCTTTTTTAAAATAAGGCAAAAAAGTTATTTTAATATAGTCCGGATAACCACAAGCTAGCGGATACTCTTGGTGACTTAATAACCTTCCAAGAGTATTAATAGGAACCATTTACTCGGAGTTTCAAAACGTCAAAAAAAAATTGTTTTGAATCTTTTAAGTAATATTTTTAGTTTTTCTTTATATTTTTTTCAAAAATCAAGTGGCGACTCTGTAATTTCTTACATTATTTAAAAATTTTCTTTAAAGTTTTGTAATTATTTAAAAGGTCAAAAATAATGTTTTCCAAACCCTTCGAATCAAAAAGAGGCAAAACAGAAATAGCGACTCTACTGGTGATTTAATTAGGTTCTAAACAAATAGTTGAATTAGCTTTGTTGACTAACTATTGTAATGTTTGAACTATTTATGTGCTTATGTATTTAAATTTTGTAAAATTAAACTATTGCATTTCATGGCATGCTTCCCATTTGAAATATATAAATTGTTTGGGATTTCATGGATGTCCAATCCCCTATTGTTCAAATCCAAATGAAGTGTTGGGAATACGATGGTTTATTAGTATGTTAGGCATTTGATGGTTGTTCGTATTTCAAAACCCAAGTCGTCCACTTGGGAACCTAGTTCAAACCCACCCTAGACACCTAGGATAGAGCAAACCCAAAATCCTATTTAGGTATTACCCTAGGACGACCCAATACCTGAGGAGGTATAGGGCCCATTCGTAAACCTGTCTTACGTCTATTTGACCCTGAGTCATATAAGATGATCATCCTTGCTCTGTTAAATTGATGGATACAATGCCGAATTGTGCGGACCATTATCCCTCGGGTTTGAGGGTTTTATTTAGATAGTTTTATTTAATCAAAAGTAGGTCTTCATCGAGAGGATATGCGGACGTTTCAAGAAGTTCAAAAATAAAAGGACTCCCAAGGAGGTTAAGTTTAGATTTGCTCCCTTGCGTGGGACTCATATCATGTATTCCTTCTTTTTCCCATTTTTTATTCCCATTTGGTTTATTCTTAAATTTTGTATAATATTTTTGGGGCAATGGAATGTCTTACAAACGGCATGTATATCCTTCAAACGTTAGGCTTACATTTAGCTTAAAAAGCTCCAAGTATGTTAGGACGCGTTAAAAATTATTTATGTGCTAAAGTGTTACACTATTTTTCTCTATCTATAGTTGCTTGATTTGTCTAATATATTACTTTAGTGAATTATTACAATTCA
This sequence comes from Capsicum annuum, assembly GCF_002878395.1. Lineage (NCBI taxonomy): Eukaryota > Viridiplantae > Streptophyta > Magnoliopsida > Solanales > Solanaceae > Capsicum > Capsicum annuum. The sequence continues at coordinate 69,523,115 of NC_061116.1, forward strand.
TGAACTTTTGAGTGTATTGGAAGGTTAATACATGCATTAGTTTAACGTGTACTACTAATAACTTGCTTGATAAACTTTTTCACCCTATGTTAACTAATGCTTGCATTAGTTATACACTCTATAGTATGTTGAGGTGTGTATTACTAATATTTCAAAATCTATGATATTAGCAATGCATACATTAACATAATTAAAGGAAATATTATCCCTCAAAAAAAATTTGGCATCCTTTCCAACAATATATATTGAGCGTATCCTTGTTTAAAAAAAATTAAGAAATTATTTAATTCATGTTATTTTTAATACATCAAATCAAACATTGCATAAAAAATACAAGCATAACTAATGCAAGTATAGCTCACACAAGCATTACTAATACAAGTATTACTAACACATCATATTTTGCATTATTCATACTCACTCTACCAAATGACCCCTAAGCATGTTGCTGTTCTTATTGTTGTGCTAGTTTGCTAGCAAACAACAAATGCGTACAGCCATATTCTAAAACAATCACAAAATAAAAATATAATAGGCAGTTTTTCCTCTTCAAGGTAAAGATAGAGTAGGTAATTTAAGTCGCATTTTAGCTCACTTATTTTCTTATAATGGCATGTATTAACCTTCAAATACACTTTACCAAATGACCCTTAGTGAATTATTAATTTTTAGCTTTTGAGTGTTTTTCTTTTCTTTTAGAAAAGAGAGACTTATTTATGTTTTTAATTGACACGACCCGCCCTGGAGCCTTGTCATAATGGGTGTCCCGAGTCCGACCAGGATTGGATACAACCCCCGTTACCCAACCCAACCTCCAGCTGCCTGCCCTGAGTTGACTGAATTCCAAGTATGTAACATGATAATGTAACAGCTCACATAAAGACTCTGGGATAAGATCACAATCGTGACCAACCCGACCGAGTGCAACCATCCCATACCAATAATCCAACCTTACCAAAAGAAGGGCCATAAACCAGGCCATAACCAAGAATGTTCCAAAACACCATATAATTAATCCCAAAATGAAATAGGATGAAATAACCAACAATCTCATCCAATGATTTTAGCCCTTCAACTCATTCCAATGCCAATGTTTACACCTATACCGATCCTATCCATTCCAACCCATAGAAGTACCACAAAGCCTCTAACCAAAAGAGTAATGAAATTTTATTGGGACATGCCCCCAACTATATCCAAAATAAAATCAAAGTATCTAGAAATATCCATAACATGAAATGGAGCCTTCCGAAAGGATGGAAGCTCACCACTTCAGTCCAAATGTTGATCCTGAGTCAATCACTATGTAGGAGGAGTAGAACGGTCAGTTCCTGCATAATGTGGGTATACAACTGCTAGTAGATGGGGTTAGTGAGTGTCCATGAGCATGATCTCTAGGTAAGGATAAAATAATGCCATTTATAAAAATAAGTAAAACCATCCATATGCACACAACCATACATATATATATATAAACATGTCGGGAAAGGGGACGGGGTTTAGCATGCCTTTAAAACATTTACCCGGGTTGTATATCTTTGTCATCCTTTACAACGTACAGACTATATGGGTTCAGCTCATCTAACTGAAAGGGCCCAGTGCGTGTAGCCGTACGACTAGGGAAGAAACCCTTGGTATGACTAGTACATCCCCCTAATATAGTGTGACATCATGCACACAAACACCAAGCCCAACCTCATATCGGCAAATATAAGTTTCCAGTTATGGTTTACCCAGGACCTCCACCTTCCACAACTTAGCTACAAGTCCCACCATTATTGCCCAATTAAAACCAATTTCTAAATAACCAAACCATTATCAATTTATTAACCAAGGCCATTAATATTGGTATCGCCATACCAACCCTTACTTGCAAGTATCATCCCTAGCCAACCATATAGAGGTTTATGGGGACTTTCAAGTGCCCTTCCATTTACCATATTAAACCACTTGGGGGGAATTCCATGTACCACTCAAGCATAAATATTAACCATTTACCATTCCCACCCATTTAAGCTATGCATAATTCCTTTACTATGTTTTTAAAACTTACAAGAGTTCCATTAAAAGTAGTCAACGCAATGAACATATCTTTAAAAGAATTTTTTCCAACATATTGGGGACATGATATGACCAAAACCAATTCCAATTACCATTAAACCATTCCTATGTAATCAAATTATCCAAAACCACCATTAATGTATATAAAAGCATAATTAAAACCATGGGAAACTATAACTAACCATTTAATATCAAAACCTCCAAAACATATTTGAAAACCAAAATCATAAAACCAATGAAATCATGAAAACATTCATAAAATCCATGCCTTAAGTTAGAATTACCAAGAAGGGAAGAGAACAGCCTTAAACCAAGACGATTATGGAAAGAAATCACCAAGACAAGCCCCAAATTAGTCCTTTAGTTGAAACCCTAGCCTCCCTTGTCCAAAAGCTCTTGAGAGAATAATGGAGTGTTTTAGAAGAGTTTCTAAGTGTTAATGAATGGAATAATAGGGTAAATAACCTTCCAAGTAGGTTAGAAGTAGTGGGGCCTTATTAGGATAAGTTAGGAAATGTCTAGGATACCCCCACTTAAGTTTTACCAAAATCCCATCATAGGGATACGATTGACCCACACGAGTCGTACCCTCCGATACGATTGGTATCCTCCAATCGTAACCTGGCATGAACCCTTGTATGAAATACTATCCAGTATATGATTCATCCATCCAAGTCATATTATCAATATGCAATTCATATCCTTTGGTTCATCCATCCAAGTCATATTATCAATATGCAATCCATATCCTTCATCCGCACCCCTAGCAGATTTACACCCAAGGAAGATTTAGACACTGTCCACCATACGAGTTCTGGGTACTACTCGTACCCTGGCTTACGGCTCACAGTGAGATACTCGCACTCAGATCTAACCTAAGTAACCAAGTTTAAGACTAAGTTAATGAACCAAACGATCCATAACCACCAATACGACTTGGATGCCTAAGTTGTACCCATTCCAGTAACCAAAATACATCCCACTAACCAACACTGGTTAGTATATGAATGGACCAAACCATCCGTACCCCAACATATGGCTCGTACCCATGAGTCGTATTGGGTCTAGAGATCAGAATTCTAGGAAATTTTCTAAGGTCTAGCAACTAGGGTGTTTTAGTCTCCCCCACTAGGAACATTTGTCCCTAAATGACGGACAAGGTAAGGGCAACCACACATACGAGTCATTTACATTATCTTATCAAATATATTCCCAATCTTTAACAAAGTTTGAAAACAAAGAGGAAAAGATATTTGTCTTTCCTTTAACAAACTCAAAAAATAAAGATGAGTTGAAGACACACACCTTCCGTACGAATCCCAGGGGCAGAAAATAAATATAGATATTTGGACTTCTTATCCTCTTTCGCTTCCCATGTAGCTTTTTCCACGTTATGGTTCTGCCAAAGAACCTTAACTGAAGCCATATGCTTGGTCCGCAATCGATGAACCTGCCTATCCAAGATCTCAACCGGGACTTCTTCATAAGTCAAAGAATCAGTGATACCCAATCCTTTCAAAGGAACAATCAAAAAAGGATCACCAATACACTTCCTCAACATGGAAACATGAAAGACCGAATTAACCAAGCTGAAGCTAGAAGGCAACTCCATCTCATAAGAAACATCACTAACTTTCTGCAAATTATCATAAGGACCCACATACCAGGGACTAAGCTTCCCTTTCTAGCCAAACCACACTACTCTCTTCTTGGGAGATACCTAAAGAAAAACCTTATCCCCAACCTCAAATTCCAAGTCTCGATGCCTAACATTTGCATAGGACTTTTGGCAACTTTGGGCACCTTTAAACCTATCCCGAGTCACCTTCACCTTCTCCATAGCCTGATAAACTAAGTCGGGACCATTTATGTCTGCGTCACCAAGCTCAAACCAACCAATAAAAGATCTACACCTCCTACCACACGATGCCTCAAAAGGGGCCATACAAATACTAGAATGATAGTTATTATTATAATCAAACTCCACAAAAGGTAGATGGTCAACCCAATTGCAACCATAATCAATCACATAAGCCTAAAGTGTATTCTCTAATGTCTGAATAGTTTTCTTTGCTTCCCAATCCATCTGTAGATGGAAAGTAGTACTCAGACTCACCTTAGTCCCCAACCCTCCCTGAACAGACCACCAGAAGTGAGATGTAAACTGCATGCCACGATTAGAAATACTCTACTGAAGATACTTCTCAGCATAATCCTCCACCGAGAAGGTAGTTCGCACAGGCAAAAAAGTTCATAGACTTCGTTATCCTATCCACGATGATCCAAATCGAGTCATATTGATTTTGAAACCAAGGAAGACTGTTAACAAAGACCATATTGATCACTTCCTACTTCTACTCAGGCAAATCAATCTCTTGATACAACCCTCCAAGCCTCATGTGCTCAACCTTAACCTATTGACAAACTATGTATTTGGCTACAAAATTATCCGCATACCTCGTTATGCCATTCAACCAATAGATTTCCTTGAGATCATGATACATCTTAATCGAGCCAGGATGAACAATATAGAACAACTCATATGCCTTATCCAAAATCTTTTGTCGCAACTCATCAACATCAGGAATACACAACCTCCCTTAGTACCATAAAGTACCAATACCAATGGTCTCAAACACAACTACCTTTTGCCCACCAATGTCACTTTTGATTTTTATCAAGATAGGATCCAGTACTTGCTTCTCCTTAATATCTATAGTGAGAGATGATCGAACCACTTTTTGCACCACCACACCACCATCTTTGGAGTCTAAGAGGCAAATTACAGGATTAGCCAAGAGATGAATATACTTTATTAATTCCTGCTGTCCTTCCTCTACTGAGCCAAACTTCCATGGATAACCTGCTAAAGCATCAGCAACTATACTAGCCTTACCTGGTTGATAGTGAAGACTCATATCATAATTTTTTAGAAGCTCAAGCCATCTTCTCTGCCTGAGATTAAGCTCGTTCTAGGTGAACACATATTGTGGACTCTTATGATAAAAAAAGATATCAATGTGGACACCATACTAATAATACCACCATATTTTCAAAGCAAACACAACCGCCAAAAGTTCTAAATCATGAGCAAGATAATTCATCTCATGTACCTTCAACTGCCTGGAATCATAAGCAATCACCTTCCCATGTTGCATCACACACAACCAATACCTACCCGAGATGCATCACAATAAACCACGAACCCATCATTGCCTTCTAGCAACATTAAAATTGGAGCTAAAGTTAACCTATCCTTTAACTTCTGAAAACTCTCTTCATAAGAATCTACTAAGCAAACTTAACCTTCTTCTGAGTTGACTTAGTCAAAGTAGCAGCTTTGACAAAAAAATTTTCATAAATTTCCTATAATACCCGGCTAAACCCAAGAAGCTCCAAATATCGAATGGAGTCATAGGTCAAGGCCACTTCTTTACCACAGCAATATTTTGCAGATCCACTATGATCCCCTCACTAGAAATAATATGACTCATGAAAGTTACAGCATTCAACCAAAACACACACTTGGAAAACTTGGCATACAATTGTGGTTCCTTTAAGGTCAATAACACCACACAGAGGTTATTATTATGATCCACCTCGCTCTTTGAATAAACCAAAATATCATAAATAAATACAATAACAAAGAGATCTATCCATAAACACCGCCGGAGCATTAGCCAATACAAATGACATTACCAAAAACTCAAAGTTCCCTTACCAAGTACGAAAAGTTATTTTAGGGATATCCAACTCCCTAACCATTTGGTGATAGTACCCAGACTAAAAATCTATCTTAAAAAAGAACTTGGCACCTTAAAACTGGTCAAACAGATCGTCTATCCTTGGAAGAGGATACTTGTTCTAGAACGTCACCTTGTTCAACTCCCTGTAGCAAATTCACAACCAAAGTGAAATATCCTTCTTACGTACAACCAACACCGGTGCACCCAAAGAGATACACTAGTACGAATATACCCCTTATCCAGAAGATCCTTTAGTTACTTCTTAAGTTCTCTTAACTCAGCCAGATCCATTCTATATGGAGGAATAAAAATTGAATAAGTACCCAGAATTAGATCAATACCAAACTCTATTTCCTTAGTCGGAGGAACACCAGGAAGATCATTTGAAAAGACCTTAGGAACTAGATCAATACCAAACTCTATTTACCTACCATGAAATTTTTATTCAAATCTGTTGATTGACTACATTTAACATTCAAAAGTGTTGTTGCATTAGTATGTATTGTATTTCATATTTGAGATGTCACAAAAATATTTCCTCATCTTATGCTCATGTCCATTTTTATTTCTTTAATGAAAATTTGTCTTAGACTATATTATGTCATAGTATTTGGAACAAATATATGTTATCTATAGGCAATATTTGTCTAAATTTTAAGAAACTATTCTTGTGGATCCATTCTTTCTTTTCAAGGGCAAGTTGATTATATTGTGCTAGATTCAATTTTTTGTAAGATTGTTTAAGGGATAATTTAATTTCTTTTTGGTTGGATAATTTGGTCTGCTTTGATACCACAGTTTAATATTTCTTTATGCTTGAGAATGTTATCTTCTTCATCTCATCATTTACCTATTACATGTAGGATTTTCAAAAGCATATTAATTTTTTTTCTTTTATGGTTTGCTGGGCATGAATATGTTTTGGAGTCCAAATGGAATCCTTTCCTCTTGCATTTTGTAATGGACCAATGAGATCCACCTCTCTGAGTCAAGTCCAAAGTTTAAACCCAAAGTAGATTATATGGTGTGAGGGTGCAAAAAGATAAAAGAAAAAAAATGGATCAAAACCCATTGATGAGGTCGCTAAGAGACATGAAAAGTCTCAATTTTTATTACGGTCTTATTATGTATTTTTTTATTTATTCATCTATTTGTTCATTCATTTGAGCCTCAAAGCTAAATATGTAATTTAATCTAGGTGAAGCAGATTTTGGGCCTCAAAGGTCCGAAAACTAGCTTAGGACAGGTTATGGGTCAAAAGTCCAAGTATTTAGATTAAGACAAGTGAAGATGGGCCAAAAGCCCGATTAGAGTTTATGATCTAGGCCTAATGGCCTAAGTATTTTAGTCTCCCCCTTTCTCCTTTATATGTTACTCCATTCATTTCAAAAAGAATGACCTACTTTGACTTGGCACAAATTTTAAGAAAATAAAGAAGACTTTTGAATCTTGTGGCCTTAAATTAAAGTTGTCAAATTTACCAAAATGCCCTTTAATCTTGTGGTCCTAAACATGCCATGTGGAAAGTTAAAATTAAAGTATTGCCGAAAAAGGAAAGGGGTCATTCTTTTTTAAATGGACTAAAAAGGAAAGTAGTTCATTCTTTTTGAAACAGAGGGAATAATTATTTTTAGTTTTCTTAGACTTAGTTAAAAATCTCCGCTAAGTCCTCAAAATTTTTTTTGCACAAATCTTGAACACAAATTTTTCCTTAATCGATTTCTTTTCAAAAACCAATTTTTCTTTTTAAAGTTAGTCAAAAAAGTTATGTTAAAATAGTCCAGATAACCGCAAATTAGCGGATAGTCTTGGTGCCCTAACAACTTTCCAAGAGATAGGAACCATTTACTAGGAATTTCTAAACTTAAAAAAAAAAATTAAATCTTTTAAGTAATATTTTTAGTTTTTCTTGATATTTTCTCAAAAATCAAGGTAATTTCTTAAATTATTTCAAAATTTTCTTTAATGTTTTGAAATATTTTAAAAGGTCAAAATTAATGTTTTCCAAACCCTTCAAATCAAAAAGGGGCAAAACACTAGTTATCCCTGTTGAGCCTTTAGATTATCATTTGTCAGCTTTGTGTGTAGCTCGTTGCCTTTCTTTGTCTAACCTTAATTTGATACAAAGCTCCTAAGAGCTTGAGTGAAAACTTAATGAGTTAAGGAGCGTGAAAAACATGTAGGGAAGAGGTGAAAATGAAGCCCCCAAGAACTAACTATTGGTGTGGAAATTGATGTGTTGTGGTTGGGAGTTGTGTAATGAAGAGAATAAAGATTGTTCAAAAGTGAATAATGTATGAATAGATAATACTCCTACTATATTGTATGTCAATTATCTTAATGATCTGGGGGAAAATAAGAGAAGTGTGTAGATGAATGTGGTGAAAATTGGTTGTTAATAGATTGATCTTAATGTTAATGTTATGTATTAAAGCACTTAGGGAAGTTAGTCACTACTTTTAGCCAAATAGTTTATACCCATCCCATAGCCTACATTAAAACTCATAAAGACCTATTTGATCTTGATCCTTAATATTCTTATATTAGTGGAGTACTACACTAATGGAAATTCTATGATTCATCTTGAGTAACTTGTGAATTCTTTGTGAGAGTGAGTGTAAATTGATTTTTATACCCATTTTGTGATAAATTGCATTTATGTGAGTGATTATGGGTAAATCTTTTGTTGTTAGGGCACATGTTTGATGATAGTGGGTGAGTTGTATGATCTCTTTGATTGAGTGATATGCATGAGTTTGCCAACTTGGTGAGTCAATTCTAACGGTTAAGATGTTTTGAAGTAGTGTTCATGAGCTTTCAATTGTGTATATAAGATGCTTAGTGTAAAAACTTGCAATCTATGGAGTTATCGTAGTGTTGTCTTGAATGTATTCCTTTTTGTAAAAGTGTGGAGTCTGTTGTGATTATGATTATTAGAGTAAAGAGTTTTAAGATGACGAACAAGTCTTTAAGTGTGGGGCGATGATCTGGGGTGGATTTATAAACCTCAATGTTATTATCCAGTATTAATTAGTCATGTTTTGAGGATTTATCATGTAGTTAATGATTAAATAATTTTATAATGGAGCATATAAGTTTTAAAATAATTGATTACAATGTTTAAGGTGTGTTTCAAACTAGTTTAGAATCAATTTAGTCACGTAGAGTTTAGACGAGGAAACTAGTGTTACTAGCTTGAGCTATATGTTGTGCTAGTTCATCTCGATGGATTCTAGTGTGTGTAATAAGTTAATAAGGGTATGAGTGTGTAATTATGTGTATAATAACTTGATTATAGTATTTAAGGTTCAATTTATACAAGCCAAGAGACAAAACACTAAGTTAAAGATAGAAAGGACAAAACTAGTACTCTTAGCTTAAGTTAGTAATTCAACATCTTGGATTGTATGTTGTTTAGAGCTCTAATTCGTGGTGTTTTATGATATAGTGTGATTATTGAGTTGATAATTATGATATATTTATGATACAAAAGCAGTAAATCTATTATAAATATCTCCACAAATCATGGAATGGATGGACAAACATTTGGGACAAGTGTTGACCAAAAATGGATATTTTGGAGTCATTGACCTGCCACAGAACATATGCACCATGTAGGGACGTGCCACATCCTTGGTAGAATCCTAAATTACTAATTACAATATATCATTACGATTAGTTCATGCCACAGACCTAGGAAGCATGATAAGGGCGTGACACGGCCTTAAGTCAAAATCTGCATCTTTTGTCCACGTATAAATAGGATACTTAATTATTATGTTTCACACCTTGGACGACCTTGGAACTTTAATGGAGGTTGGATAACACTTAAAAAAGGGGTTTTCTTCCATAAATTTTTTTGTTTATGGATTTTAACATGTATTCATTCATTGTGATTATGGTTACATCTATGAGCAGTTAAACACCCCTTTTCAAAGTTAAGGCCAAAACATGAGTACTATCGTTTTGAATTATTTTGTTTATAGTTGTTTATAATTATTGGATTTTTATTTATCCTTATTAATAATATTTTAAGGCTTCATGACCATTATAATATATACATAATCAATTTGTGAACTTGGAAAGAGGAACAAGAGGGTAGAATGTGGGATGAATAGAATAGGATTGTAATCTTTCAAATTCTTGAGGTTATGATTTGCACTTAGGATAGGAATATACTTAAGTGCCCTACTTTATTCACTTAAGGTATGAAATATGAAAATATTTGACTTATTTCTCACATCCCCTCTCAAAGATGTAGTTGTGGTACTAAGTTAGATAATTGATTAGAGGGTCGAAAGGCTATAGTCATAGTATAGACTCTGTGAACCAACAACCAAGATAATTAACCCAACCAATGAAGTTCTTTAATATAGTATGATTGTTCATAGCGCCTTAACCCTGGTTTCTCTCCATTGTTGTCCAAGAACCTTTAATTTAATGTATTATTAAGTTTACTCTGAGTTTATTCTCAAATAATCTTGTGGAAACGTTACCACTAAGTTAGTCTTAATACTTGGACTAGAATTGGATAGTTGTTTAATACAAGTCGCTGTGGAATCGATACTTGGCTTTTAAAGGACATTTTACTACTTGATGGACCACATACACTTACGTGTGTGCTTTTTCACAACACGTAATCACTCCTACTATTCCCTTTTAGTGAAAATTCTGGTTCGGGTACACCCTACATTGGTTGATTTATGCAATATTTAGAGCTTTACCGGGTAGCGATGATTTTCATACGTTCGGTGTGTACTACTACCTCTTATTAGTATACTATGTCTTTATTACAATTTAGATACAGAGTTATTCCTATGGATTATGCTTTATTAGGTTGTACTAGTAATTCTTACACTGTGACACCAGGTTTTTGGAGTTATGACCTTATTGTTTATGCTTCTTTCCACTTTTATTATATCGATTATGGTTCGGATTCATTCAAGGAACCTTTCTTGGGATTTGAATGTTAATTTGTCTTTTGTATCAGTTTGTATGATGGGATTACTTGTCAAGGTTCACCGTAACAAGTGCCATTATGAACCTAGGATTTTTTTATCGTAAACAAGCTATCTCATGGCAATACAGAAATAAATAATCATGTAAGGCATCAATATATCAATCCAAGCTCCTACATAGGCATCACAATAATGATATTGAAAAATAATGCTAAACTAAGGCCAATATCAACCCCCACACAGGCATCTTAATGATAATAATCACTAAAGTCAATAATAAGATTCACACAAGCCCTCATATGGGAGCGATACGATAAAATAATGTTCTCAAAAGATGGATAACACAGTAAACTTCCCAATCCATAGAATACTTTACATGAATGGCTATCTACTGAGCCTAGTTTATAGAATATTAATTCATAACCTATCTCAAAAGTTGAAGCCATGAGCTTGGACCCTTTAATAAGAAGCCTTCCACTTTATTGTGGATGTATAATGAATACAATCTATCAAAAATGGATACTAAGCAAAATTAGGAGTCTAGTGCTACCCATATTAGCTTATTTTAGTTCTGTGTCCAAATAACTTTGAAAATTGACTTCAAATGAAAAAGCGAAAAACTAGATTCTTAATAATGAATCATACTACCCATTTGTTGGGGTTTTAAATTAGATATCCTATCAAAACCAAGTTGAAATTGAGCTTGAACTCCTTCAAAAATCCATTTTTTACTTTATCGGGTAAAACCCAAAATCTCAAGCTTAAAATCTAAGTTTTGAAGATGTTTAAACAATAAAATTAATGGTTAATGATAAAACTAGGTTTAGAAGTATACCCAAATAAGTTTGACGAAAAATCTTCTTGAAATGGTCCAAAACTGTGTTTCCCTTGGCTTAAAAATGGTGAAAATAGACAAATCGTGAATATAGTGTTTATGTACTTTCTAATGAAAAGTGCTTTCTATGTGTGTGCACCAACCTACCGCTTTATATCAAGAAGTAACCCCTCGATAAACCCTATAGATCAACATATCTAGTTTCTCGTGCCAAACGGTGAAACTCAAAATATAACCTCAAACCCCAAACCAACCACGCAACTAATCCAAAATTGATATTTCAGATCTAACGGAATTGACAAAAATCAACATACAATGCTTGGACCACAAAGTATGTATCAAAGTAAAATATATCACTTTAAACGCTACTCAAAACCTCAAACTCATATAAATCATTCCTGAATGCCTCATGGACACGCCAGCCATCCACACAAATCATAAATGTTACTCCTTTTGTTTCACAGAGAATGACCTACTTTCATTTTTAGCCTATTTCAAAAATAGTAACCCTTTGCTTTTTTTTTTTGCAATGCTTAAGTTTAAACTTTCCACGCAGCATATTTAGGACCACAAGATCAAATGGCATTTTTGTACATTTGACATTACTTTAATTTAAAACCACAAGTTTCAAAAGTCTTTTTAATTTTCTTTAACTCTGTACGAAGTAAAAATAGTTCATTCTTTTTGAACTAGAGGTAGTATAAAACAACTATGAGGAAGAGAAAAACGGTCAAAACAAAAAAAAAATCTAAAAATCCCCATATGATTGTTACATTATCCACCACTAAGACATGCATTTTGGCCTTGAAAAAAAACAAAGATACCTAAATTAGTAAAAAAACTGGGAGTATCTATTTTGCATAACGGACTCAACCTCCCGCATAACCTCCTCAATTGGGTGTTGTCTCAACGAAACTTTCATAGAATCCATATTCTTGGATCTTATCTTTCTAGTCTACCTATCCAAAATAAAATAGACTCCTTCTAAAAGAACAAATCATGATGTAATGCAACAGAATCTCACTGAACCATATGAGAATCATTGAGAAGGTACCGCTTCAACATCAAAATATGGAATACCGAATAAACTACTAATAGGTTCAGAGGTAGAGCAAACCTATAGGCCATATATCCAAAGTTCTTAAGATTTTCAAAACGTCTAATAAACTCAAACTAAGTCTCTCTTTCCTTTGATATCTTATCACCCCCTTCATGGCGATACCTTTAATAAAACTCATTCAATAAGTATAAATACCACATTATGAACCTGTTGATTGGCATAACTCTTCATCTATACTAAGAAGCCACAAGCCGCTGCTGAATCAATATCACTTGATCGATCGAGTCCATCAACAAGTAAGTGCCACAAGGCCTAACCTTAGAAGAATCAAACCATCCCATGGGAGATCTACACCTCCTCCCATAGAAAACCTCAAAAGACATCATCTGAATGTTAGAATGGTAACTTTTGTTATAGGGGAACTCCGCTAAAGGTAAAAACTGGTCCCAATGACCATCAAAATAGATAACACAAGATCGAAGCATGTTCTTTAACACTGTAATAGTCCACTATGAACAGACATCTGTCTAAGGGTGAATTTTGTGCTCATCTCATGTTGAGTACCCAACTCACTTCGCATAGAACTCCAAATATTCTAGGTAAATTGTGTACCTCTGTCAAAAATAATGGAGATAGGTACACCATGTAATCATCCAATCACTAAAATATAGGTCATGGCTAATTTCTTCACATTATAATTCATCTTCACAGGTACAAAGTGCACTGATTTAGTCATAACATACATAATCACCTAAATGGAATCAAACTTCTGCAAAGTCAAGGGTAGGCCAACCATAAAGACAATATTAATCCACTCCCATTACTACTCAAAAATAGGGATTTGCCACTACCAGGTTGTTGATACGAATACCTTACTTATTGATAATTCAAACACATGGACACAAACTCTATAATGTATTTCTTCATCCCCTAATACCAATAGTGTTGATTCAAGTCATAATATATTTTAGCTATTCCTAGATGAATAGAATACCTCAAACAATAAGCCTCCTCCAAGGTTACTCTAATCCAACTACCAGTTCTTGGCACAGAACATGACTATTAATCCTAAAACCACCTTCGAGATCAAGAGATACCCCATTAGTTTCACCACTCAACACTTTATTATGAATCAATCTCAACTTCTCATCATCAAAATGTTGAGCTCCAATTTTCTCCATAAATGAGGATCTAGCATCAACATACTCCAAAACATGCCAAAGTACTAAAATATCAAGTCGAATCAACTGTTTAGACAAGGATTAAATGTCTAAGGCTAAGAGCCACCCCTTAGGCAAAAGATAAACCAAACTCTCTATACTGGCCATATTCTAAAACAAGGCATCCACTACCATATTAGATTATCTTGGATGATAAAGAATAGTGAGATTATAATCCTTAAGAAACTCCAACCACCTATGTTGTCTTATAGTAAGATCTCTCTGACTGAAGAAGTACTGAAGGCTATGATGATCGAAGAAAATTTCACAATAAATCCCATACAATTAATGGCATCACAACTTTAATACAAACACAACCACCACTAACTACATATCACGAGTAGGGTAGTTCTCCTGATATACCATTAGTTATCTAGAATCATACGTTATCACCTTAACATTATGCACCAATAAAGCATCACAGACAACTCCAGAAGTATCACAAAACACAGTGAAATCCATGCCCTTCTCAGGTAAATTCAAGATAGGAGTCAAAGTCAACAACCCCTTGAGCTTTTGAAGCATCCTCTCATATTTGTTTGATCACTAGAAAACAACCTTTTTTGAGTCAACTTAGTTGAAGGTGCCACAAGGGAATAAAAATGTTACATAAACCATTAATAACAGCCAGCTAGCCAATTAAAACTCCAAATTTTAATAGGGGAACTAGGCCTAGCCCAATGACTCACCACTTCTACCATGGTCAGATCGATCATGATACCATTCGTTGTCACCACATGACCAAAGAAAGAAATAGAATCCAACCAAAACTCAAACTTGGAGAACTTGACATATGACTGCTCATCTATCATTTTTCATATAGGGCCCTTAAATGCTTTACATGCTAAACCTTATTCTTGGAATAAACAAAGATACCATAGATGAACACAGTCACAAAAAATCAAGATAAGATCGAAACACCTTATTCATCAACTCGATAAACATCATCAGGGAATTAGTCATCAAAATACATAATCAAGAAATCATAATAGTCATATCGCATCGTAAAGGTCATCTTTGGAATATCTAAAGCTCTACTATTCAACTGATGGTAACCAGAAAACAAGTTAATCTTAGAAAAACTATCGCGCCTGAAAGCTTATCAAAGAAATTATTGATTCATGGGAGATGATACTTTTTCATGATAGTCAGTTTGTTCAAATATAAATAATCAATACACATACTCATGGTCCTATCTTCCTCTTTTCACAAGAAAGATAGGAGCACCCCAAGGAGAAACACTCATCCTAATAAACCCTTTACCCCACAAATCTTTTAATTACTCTTTCAATTCCATCAACCCTATTGGGGCCATCTTATACAGAGGAATGGAAATGGAATGGGTTCCCTGGACTACACTAGTTGCCAAATAAATATCCCTATCTGGAGGAAGGCTAGGCAAGTCTATAGGAAACACATCCATAAAGTCTCTAATAACTCTCACAGAATCCAAAGAAGGTAGTGAATCAATAATGGTATAGCGCATATAGGAAAAATAAGATAGACACTTTTTTTTGCCATTTGACGAGAATAAAGAAAAGATATAACTTTTTCTGGCATAAACTAGAGTATCCATCTACTCTAATCATCGATCATCCAAAATACCGAAAGACATGGTGTTGGGATAAAAATCTAGAACTACATGATAAGGAGACGATAAATCCATACCCAAGAAGACATCAAAATTAACCATATCAAGAATTATCAAATCTACCCATGTTTTAAGCCCCGAAAGAGTCACTAAACATAATCAATACACTCGATCTACTATTAAAGACACTATTAAAGAATCACCTATGAGGGTAGATAGATGAATGGGTACGACAAGGGACTCACACATAGCATTATTACAAGAAGTAAAATATGCAGATAAATAAAAGAATGTTGACCCAAGGTCAAACAACACTATATCAACATGATAGCAAGCTGGGATGATGCCTATGATCATAGCATCAAAGGCCTCTACCTCATGTCTCCTAAGAAATGTATAACACTACCAACATATGCTGCCAAATATAGCAGCTCCTCATCTACTACCATGAGCTCCTAGAGCTCCACCTCTAGTATTCTTAGATCCACGTCTACTACCCTATGCTCCCCCTCTGACTGCTGACACTAGTGTCAGATAAATCTGGAGCTAAGAATTCTGCTGGGAATACCCATCGCACGATTGGTGAATCTCTTACTAAATATTAAAAATCATTATGCACGTAACATCCCCTACTAGATGAATCACATTGTAAGGGGTCACAAGAAGAAGAATGCCCCTCGTAACTTGATAAACCAGAATGATACCCACAACATGTATGCCATAAAATAAGTTTGAAGAAAAATCTTCTTAAAATCATCTGAAACTTATTTTTCCCAAACTAAAAAATGGTGAAAATAGAGAAAAATCTTGAAAATGGAGTTTATATTCTATTCTGATGAACAATACCTTCTATGTGTGCCCACTCAACCCACAGTGTGTGTGTCGAAAAAACTCTTACCCGACCAAGAAGTTTCCCTATGTATCTGCAACAACTTGGCTACATGTGGTAACCAAGTAAATGCTTCACTACATGTGCGATGAAGGATCACCTAGTGCACCACTAGCTATTTTGATGACCCAAAAACTCAGGTCATTATGGTACAAACTTTAACCCACCAATAGGTAATCTAAAAACGTAGCCCATATTGATGAATATCAAGTTAACAAGAAGAAAAGGGAGAAATTAAGTTAAAACAATTATTTTAATCAGCCATAAGGGGAAAATATACAAGCATAGCATAGGAAAAAAAGGGGGGAAAGTGACAAAATACACAAAATGAATCCCCCAAAATCTTGTAAGGCCATTACAAGAGCCAGTATACACAAAGAGTACTAGACACATGAAAAATACATACACAAGTAGTCTCTAAACATACAAAATAAGACTATAACAAGGACAGAATGAGATGGATCAGCTTCTAATGTTGAAAGATCACACCAATCTCTGGTCAGTAGCTCCATTCAATATCAATGTAAATGGCAATGACTCGTACTAGGATATGTATCAAGGAAAAATATGCAGAAGTGTAATATCAGTACCAAAATATGGGGTACTCAATAGGCATCATAGGTTGAATAATCTCAATCATAGTAAAAGCATAATAAAGTGTGAGTCTATACTAAGAGGCAATAAAAGAGGGTCAAAAATAAAAATAGTGTAGGTTATGGTAAACAAAGGCGTTATTCTTAACTAAAAAACTCAAAAGTGAAAACTAAATAACTAGTTACCACCTAAATGGACCCTCAAAAGACCAGAAGGTACACAAAATAAAATAAAATCCAACCAAGCTTCCAAAATTACGATGGTGCAGACATGAAATAATACTACATAATGCCAAGTACAATAGTAAGGAAGAATGAAAAACTAGAAAAGACGTGCTACAGGCATACCTTGCATTCTCTATCTATCTATAACAAAAATCACACCGAACTTGTATTGGATTTACAATCAGAGATCAATAATAAATACATGACTCAAACCTAAATTGATAAATGATAGTCAATAGTACCATGTGATGGACTCAAATTGAAACTATATATGGTATATGAGGCAACAGTTTAGGGATTATAATCAAACCAAGTCTAACTTGACCTTTTACCCATTTTAGAAGATCAAATTTCCTTAAAGATTTACAAAAAGTTTATTTATTACATTAAAGAAGAAGCTTAACGTAAAAAATGATTAAAATAATGTTAGTGATACCAACTCAACAACTACTATATAGCAAGCAAACCGATCTAATTTTTATATTAGCCCACCAAAGTGTTTTATATTTATTTACAACAGAACAAGACACTATCCTAGAGTACTTTCTTAAAAAATGACCAAGCTAACCACGAACCCCAAAATTCAACATCTACTCGAACATAAGCTAAGACTTCTAAATACTAAATTCAAAGCTTAAACAATCTAAGACAAGTCCTAAAGGAGAAGCAACTACGATCTCATAAAAAACTATGGTCGAATCCTAAAGTCCTCTAATCGATTAAAATATTAAAAAATTGACCGAACAACTATCTGAACCATAATCATCTATAAACAATTGGAAATATAATACCAATATCATAAAAGAGAAAAGGCTAAAGGAAGGTGATCCTATCGTACATGGACGCCATCGTCTGCACTCGAAATCCTCTATATCGAAGCTTTTTCCTTTCGTGAAGCCTCTGATCATTGTCATGCAATCAAAATAATAGTCTAGGCATCAAGCAGAGAACAACAACACAAATATTGTAAATTTAAGCTCTGACGTAAAGTAGGGTTAAAAATCCCACGTGGAGCCCACTTCTAGAATCTGGATATTGAAACCACAATGGCATCCCTTAATGAACAATGAGCTAGTGCTCAAAAATGGGCATGACCAGTCCTCAATTTCAAATCCAAATCAGTATACAAAGTTTAAAGAAAATCAAGAATTAAACTATAAAATTAATCAAGATTTATGTTGTGAACTTGTCACGACCCAAACGATGGCCTAATCATGATGGGTATCTCAAGCACACCATGGGCCAGAGACCACCCCCTTAGCCTAACTTCCAAAACACAATAAAAGAATATAGTGAAAGCCAACCAAACATGATGATAAGAAGAATAGTTAAAACAAATGTAACTAAGAGTCCCTGACAATGATAAAATAGAGTACATGATTCCCAAAATCTGAAAAGAAACCTAATGAAATGGTAGGGCATTCCAAAATATAGAGGCTCAGCACTTCACAACAACTCAACTAATGAATGACACCACCTAACACTGCATAAGAGTAACAGAAAACCCTAGGACCTTACATCATCAAATGATGCGACTTCCAGAGATGGCCAGTGGGACAAGTACTAGAAAGGAACTTAAGGAAAGTGATAGTCATGAACATGAAATTTTAAAATATTAACCTAGACTGTGTCCATCCTAAGGGTACCTAGGTCTATATGTGTTCAGCTTTCCTAGTTAAAAGGGTGGGCCCCAACTCATGTTAGCTATACAAATCGAGGAAATTTAAAGGAGAGCTAGACACATCAGGGCTCCAACCATCCCAAAAAAATAATTTGTGAAAAAAGCAAACAGTCATATAGACCTCTATCTCGGCAAACGTGGTTTCTAGTATTGGTCCCCCAGGACCTCCACCTTTACGATGAACTACACAACCCTCTTAAGCTAAAATTAAAATCATTTTGCATATAATCCCAACCATAAACCAAGAAGTCTTATTTTAAGGCATTTACCACTTGGTATTTTATATCAATTACGATTCCAAGCATATATAATCATGCCAATCCATTTCAATTAACCAATTGACTACCAAGTTCCTTTAAAAATACAAAACCATGGCCACTAAGGCCTTTCAAATCCATTTTTATCCATTTGTCCATTAATGTGATGCAATAGTTTCAAAACTTAGTTAAATCATACAAATTCCACATTTAAAACCAAAATCATGCATGTGGGTTGAGGTGAATGCCACAACCAAGAAAAAATCCATCAATTTCGGGAAACCCATGTTCCTCATTCCAAATTCCACAATAATGCACCCATTCAGTCCCAAAAATCATCAATTTAAGTATACACAAGACATTTAAGCCATGGAAAATATAATTCAATGATAATAGTCAAAATTCCTCAACCCAATTTCAAACCCAATAATTAAATCACATTAACAATGATTAAAACATATGCCATAGTATTAAATTCAAGCTAGGGATGAGAGACATGCCTGAAATATAGAGAAATTAAAAGAAATCCAATCATGACCTAAACCGGGTCCTAGTCGCGATCGGTATCTCTATTCTACCGAGGATCAGAGACCGCCCCTTTAGCCCAGCCAACTAGAACATAATATAGTAACAACAAAAGGGAGCCAGAGTATAAAGATAAGACAGTTAATGTACTTAAATGGAAATAGGAGTAAATAATTAATAACCAACTCACAATATGTCCACAAAAGTCTCCACAATACTAGAATACCAAATTAGGTTGGGACATGCCCCCAACTATGGCAAAAAGACAATCCAAAAGTATGAAAAAAAACTAATGGGACTTTAATACTTATAAAGAAAGCAATGAAATGTCTGACCTTCCAGAAGATAGAGGCTCTCCACTTCAACGCAGTCCAACCAACAAACTAGAATCACCTAACTCAACATAATGTAATCGAAGAACCCCTAGGACTATACATCATGAAATGATGTAGCATCGAGACGGTTAGCGGGGTAAGCGCTAGCATGTAACTCAGAATATGGGATAATATAATGCCAATTTCTAAAACAAAACCAATCTTAATATACATATTCACATACATGCCTATATACATATATATAAGATGTCCAGAGAGGGTTCAGGGTTTAAGAATGAGATTTAAAACCATTATCCTACACTGTGTAGCTCTAACAATCCCAAAAAACATAGGGTTTATGGGTTTGGCTCGCCCTATCGAAAGGGCCCCATTGTGGGTTAGCCGCACGAACTAGAGAAATCCAATGGAAGGCAAGGCAATCCATGACCCCACGCCAATCCAAGGTATGTATATATAATGTGTAAACTATGCAAACGGTCATGAAGACCCCTAAGCCGGGAAACGTGGTTTCCATTATTGGTCCCCCTAGGAGATCCACCTTCCATGGTAAGCTACACAACCCCCTTTAATCCTAATTAAAACACTTGAACATAAACCCATCTATTTAACTAAGGAGCCTTTTATCAAGGCATTGATAGTTTGGCATAGTCATACCAATTATGCTTGCAATCTAATCCATGTAAGATGGGAGAATCGTCAACTCTCAATTGACTCCAAAATTCCAATTTAAAATTAATCCATGGCCTCCGAGGCCTTTCAAAATCATTTCTGTTCCATAAACCTTTTATGCAGTGCAAGGTTTCAAAAGTGGATTAAATCATGTATGTATCCATATTTCAAAATCAAATTCTTAAGGTTGGGTTGAGGTTAAAGCCAATTTCAAACCATTAAACCATAGAGTTTAAGGGAATCCACAACACCCCTTAATTTATCAAATAAATTTAGGGAATTCACAACCCCCATCCCATCCACCATGCCCATACACATATTTAGATCAAAATAATGAGATAAAACATGAATAACGATTCCAAAATCATAGGGAAAACCAACTAAGTAGTAATCATACAAAACCCTCAAACCATCATTCAAAACCTAATAATTGAATTCACATAAACCATGATTAAACACATGCTTTTATATAAAACCAAGTTAGGTAAGAGATACATGCCTGAAAATATGATGAATTTGGAGAAGAAGACCATAATTTGTACCCTTGGTGATCAATCCTTAAAAAACCTAGCTTTGTTCTTAACTAGGGAATTTGAGAGAGAAGAGTAGTTTATGATTATGATAATTGGTGGAAATAGGGCTAAGGGAAGGTTTTAAGTCGTGGAAAGCAATGGGATAGAAGGAAAAGACCATAATACCCTTAATGAAATCATACAAGAAATATAACTCCCAGTAGTTACAGGCCGGGCAATGACTCATAGTCACTAGTTATGAGTCATCACCACAACTCTTAGTTTGGGAAGTACTTAAGACCACCCCCCTTTATTTGTCAAGAGTCTCACCCTACGACTCGTGACATCACCTTATGACAGGTAGGGTCGTAGATGACTAAACCCAAAAATTTTATAGAGGCCAAAAACCTAGGATATTATAGTACCCCTCCCCAGGATCATTCGTCCCCAAATAAGGAGTTATGGTAATCATTATCACGAATACAAGAAAAAATTCAACCACAACACCATGAGAAAAATCCAAAAAGTAATAAGAGCAAAGAGAGAACCCATACCTCAAATACTTCTGTCCAACGCGATGAACAAGAACGAATATTCAAACTTCATGTCCTCTTTATCTACCCAAGTTGCTTCTTCTATCTTTTGATTCCTCCAAAGAAATTTTACTTAAGTCACATCCTCAGTCCTTAATATATGGACTTGCCTATCCAAAATCTCAAATGGGACATCCTCATAGAACAAGGAATCTGAAATACAAACATCTTCCAAAGAGACAATCAATGAAGGATCGCCCACGCACTGTTTCAACATTAACACAAGGAAAATCAGATAAATAGAACCCAAACTCATAGGTAACTCCAATTCATAGGAAACATTCCTAACTCTCCTCAAAATCTGATAGGGACCAACATAATAGGGAATCAGCTACATTTTCTTACCAAACCTCATAACCCCATTCATAGAAAAACTTTCAAGAGTACCCAATCATTAACCGCAAACTCCAACTCCCTTTGCCTCACGTCCTCATAAGATTTATGGTGACTTTGGGCAGTCTTAAGTTGGTCCTTAATCACATTCACCTTTTCCATGGCTTGGTGAACCAAGTCAAGACCAAGAAACCTAGTCTCACAAATCTCAAACCACCCAATCAAAGACCTATACCTCCTACCATAAAGAGCCTCAAAAGGAGACATCTGAATACTTGAATGATAACTATTATTATACGTAAACTCAATAATAGGTAAGTGATCAACCTAACTGCCTCCAAAATTAACCACACAACCCCTTAGCATATCATTGAAAGTTTGAATAGTCTATTTTGCATGTCAATTCATCGAAGGGTGGAAAGTGGTGCTAAGGTTCACCTTAGTCCCCAAACCTCTCCAAAATAAATATTAGAAGTGAGAAGTGAATTCCATACCTTAGTCTAAGATGATGGAAATTTCCACTCCATGCAACTTGATGATTTCCTGGATAAACAATTTGGCATAGTCCTCACCAGAATAGTTAGTCCTCACAGGCAACAAGTGAACAGACTTAGTCATCCATTACTCAATGACCCAAATTGAATCATATGTATTGCGAGACCGAGGAAGACCCATAATAAAATCTATATTGATCATCTCCCACTTCCACACAAAAAATTCTATCTATTTAGACATCCCTCTAGGTCTTAAGTATTCAACCTTTACCTGTTGATAGACCATAAACTAGGCCACAAAATTTGCCATATCCTTCAACATATTGCTCCACTAATATATATCCTTCAAGTCATGGAACATTTTTGTTAAGCCCAGATGAATTGTATACCTAGATTCATAAGGCTCAGTAAAAATCCTTTCTCGCAGCCTATCAATATCAGGAACACGCAATCTACCTTAATAACTCAAGATACCATCTCCCCTAATATCAAATGCCTTAACCTTCTGTTGACCCACATCATCCTTAATCCGCATCAAAATAGGGTCCAAAACCTACTTCTCCTTTACCTCAGCACCAAGAGATGACATAACCATTTCTTGAACAATCACCCATCCATCCCAAGAGACCAAAAGACTAACTCCCAAATTAGCTAACCGATTAATATCTTTCACCAATCCTCCCTTTTCCTCATCCATATAAGATAAGCTCCCCACAGACAACCTGTTAAGAGCATCAGTAACAATATAAGCATTACTTGGATAGTAGTAAAGACTCATATCATAGTCCTTGAGAAATTCAAGCCACCTCTTCTGCCTAAGATTTGACTCCTTCATAGTGAACACATACTGCAAACTTTTATGGTCTGAATAGATGTCCACATGCAATCCATACAGATAATGATGCCAAATCTTTAAAGAAAAAACCACAGCCGCCAACTCTAAGTCATAAGTTGGATATTTTCTCCACCTTAAACTACATAGAAGCATAAGCCACAACCTTCCATATTGCATTAAAACATAACTCAGTCCCACACGAGATGCATCAAAATAAACAACGAACCCATTGGTGCCCTCGGGCAGGGTCAAAACTGGAAAAGAAGTCAACTTATTCTTTAACTTCTCAAAACTCCCCTCACAAGCATCAGATCATAAGAACTTAACCTTTTTTTAGCATTAGATCATAAGAACTTAACCTTTTTTTGAGTCAACTTTACCAATGGAGCATCAATAGATGAGAAGCTCTCCACAAACCTCATAAATACCCAGCCAAGCCCAAGAAGCTCCTAATGTCAGTTTTAGTCATGGATCTTGGCCACCTCTTTACCACCTCAACTTTTTGTGGTTGTAATTAGATTGCATCACTATAAATAACATGACCGAGAAAAGTCACCGCTTTCAGCAAAAACTCATACTTAGAGAATTTTGTATGCAACTTTTGATCCTTAAGAGTCTGACACATAATTTAGAGGTGATTGGCATGATCCTCTTCACTCTTGGAATACACCAAATATTATCATAAAGACTATCATGAAAAAGTCCAAAAATTGTCTAAACACCTGGTAGCCTAAGCAACAGTTAACCTAAATAACATCACAAAAAACTCATAGTGACTATATCGGGTTTGGAAAGCAGTCTTAGGAATATCAACTTCCCAAATCTTTAACTGATGATACCCTGAATGAAGATTAATCTTAGAAAAGCATATAGCTCCCTGTAGCTGGGCAAAAAGATCATTAATCCTAGGAATTGGGTACTTATTCTTCACTATAACCTTATTCAACTGTCGATAATCAATACTCATCCGAAGATACCCATCTTTCTTATGCACAAAAAGAATAGGAAAGCCCCATAAAGAAGTACTAGGATGAATTAAGCCCTTATTAAGGAATTCCGTTAACTGTTCATTTAGCTCTTTAAATTCAGCTAGAGCCATTCTATAAGGAGGAATAGATATAGGACGGGTATCCAAAAAAGATCAATCCCAAGTGTATTTCCCTAGTGGGAGAAATGACAGAGAGATCCTCAGAAAATACTTCAGGAAACTCCTTGACAACAGGGACAAATTTCAAAGAGGGACCCTCAAAAATAGAATCTTTAACTCGAACTAGATGATAAAGACACTCTTTGGAAATTAACTTCTGGGCTCTAAGATAAAAAATAAACATCCATTTAGTCACCAAGGAACTTCTCTCCCATTCAATTGCCGATTCACTAGGAAATTAAAAATTGACCTTTTGAGTCATACAATCTAAGGAAGTATAGAATTTGTGGATCCAATCTATCCCCAATATAACATTAAAATCCACTATGTTTAACTCTATCGAATCTACTAGGGTCTCTCTATGAAAGATAGACACCATACAACCTTTATAGACTTGTCCATCCATAACAGAATCATCCATAAGAGTAGACACAAAATGGCTCAAGAATAGTCTCGGGACCAAAGTCGAAATGCATAGCCACATAAGCGGCCACATAAAAAAGGGTAGTCCCCAGATCAAGCAAACAATACACATCACGAAAGAAGAGTTGTAACTTACTAGTAACAACATAAGGAGATGCCTCTAATTCCTCGCGAGTAGCAAGAGCATAGAGATGATTTCAGCTAGTGCTAGTACCAAAAGTAGCACCCTTTGGTGTAGGATCTAAAAAAGTAAAAATCGGGACCTTATTAGATCCCATGGCAACTTTAGCTGCCAAATAATGTCATTGTATATGCCCAGGCTGACCATAAATATAGCACTGATTCCTTTCCTCATCACTGACCATAGTATAGTTGTCTACAAAATCAACATGAAGGATATGATGGGGATGGCTGAGATCCACTAGCTTGAGATTGGGCACCATGTGACTTAAAACTATTGTTATATTGAAAGCGGCAACACCGGACGGCTTATGATAAGGAGTACTAGCCAAAGAATATGAACAAAAATTTCTCCAAATCTTCTTTTTGCTCCACTTCCTACTATCTCTTCCACTATTGTCCTGGTTTGCAACCTGCTTTGAATCCCTAAACCTCTTACTCTGCCTTTTTCCCATCTCTGCATGTCATTTATTTTCATCCTCCATATGTTTCATATAAACCATAAGTCTGGAGATGTCCAAGTCATTGTTCAACATTGCATCCGTACACTCGAACATTAAGTCATGGGATAACCCAGAAGAAAATTTTCTTACCTTCGCCGTCATAGAATACACTAACTCTGAATCATAACAAGACAACTGCTAAAGTTTTAGGTCATACTCTTTAACACTCATCTTACCCTTCTTCAGATACACAAAGTCCTCTACCTTATCTTTCCTTATGTCCTAAGGAAAGAAATGATTAAGAAAGGAACCCAAAAACTATCCCATAAGGCTGGCTCAGCATCAGCACCTCTCAAATGCTCCCACTCCTCATACTACTGATAAGTTACATCCTTGAACTGGTATGTAGCAAACTCCACACCCTTACATTCCGTAGCATGCATCACCCTAGATAATTTCTCCATTCCATCCATAAACCCTAGAGGATCCTCCTCAACCTTAGATCCTATAAGGTTTGGTGGATTCAATCTTATAAACTTGCCAACTCTAGTGACCTTAGAAGAAGAAGCAACAAAATCAACACAATTCGACTGACGAGACTGAGAGGTCACCAATTGAGTAAGCAAATAAATAGACCAACGGGACTCTGCATTAGAGATGTCACCCTGAGGCACCGAGGCATGAGTATAATCAGCTCGAGAAGCCTAATGAAGATAAGTGAAAAATGGTGAAACTTTATGAAGGGCAGTACAATCTGGAGAAGGGACCCTCGATAGTGCCTGCACTCCATTAGCAGGTCAAGTACTATCTACATTATCTCAGGTAGAACAGAGGGTCTGGCAGAGTTTCTATGATCATCAGATCTTCAAGGATATATTATATGAAATGGGAGTAAATCGAATTTAGGGAAATTTAAGACACTAGAATATATAGCCCAAAAGTAGAACACAAAAAGGGAAACATTCCTGAATTCCTTGTAGCCTCTTTCTTATAAGTTTGGCATGCTACACACCTATAAAAGAGACTCTACTCAACATAGCTTTATGGACACCCAATGACCCTAAACCTATGATCTGATACTAAGATTGTCATTACCCAAACTAAGGCTTAGTCGTGATAGGTATCTCAAGTCTACCAAGGACCGGAGACCACCTCCTTAGCCTAGACAACTAGAACACAATATAGATAATAGTGGAAGACAACCAAAGTATAAAGATAAGATAGTTAATTTACTCAAATGGAACTAGGAGTAAATAAACAATAACTAACCTATAATTTGTATACAAAATTCCAATGCAATACTAGAATACCAAATTAGGTCAGGACATACCCCCAACCATGGCCAAAAGACAATCCAAAAGTATGAAGAGACACTGATAGGATTTTGATACTCATAAAGAAAGTAATGAAATATCTGACCTTCCAGAAGATAGAGGCTCACCACTTCAACATACTCCAACCAACGAACCATAATCATCTAACTCTACACACGGTAATCGAAGAACCACTGGGACGTTAAATCATGAAAAAATGTAGCATCCTAGGATGGTTAGTGGGGTGAGCACTAGAATGTAACTCATAATAAGGGATAATGTAATTCTATTTTCCAAAATAAAAATAATCTTAATGTACATGTTCATATATATGCAAATACATATATAAGATGCTGGGATTAGGTATAGGGTTTAAGCATGAGATTTAAAACCATTATCTGGGACAGTGTAACTCTAACCATCCTAAAAATACCGTGAGCTATATGTATTTGGCTTTTCCAAAGAAAGTGCCCCAGTGCGTGTTAGCCACAAAACCTAGAGAAGTCTATGGAAAGGATAGGGAATCCATGACCCTACGCCAATCTAAGGTATGTA
Source organism: Capsicum annuum (assembly GCF_002878395.1). Classification (NCBI taxonomy): domain Eukaryota; kingdom Viridiplantae; phylum Streptophyta; class Magnoliopsida; order Solanales; family Solanaceae; genus Capsicum; species Capsicum annuum. Next base: position 69,550,588 of record NC_061116.1, read on the forward strand.
TATATCAAGTCTTAACTATGCACATGTCATGAAGACCCCCATGCTGGCAAACGTGGTTTCCAAAATTGGTCCCCCAGGGACCTCCACCTTCCACAGTAAGCTGCCTAACTCCAGTTTAGCCAAATTAAAACAATAGTAAATAAATCCATCCATTTAACTAAGGAGTCATTTGTCAAGGTATTAACAGTTTGTATCATCATACCAATTATGCTTGTAATCTAATTTGTGTAAGATGGTGGAATCCATGACCCCTATTTGACTCCCAAGTTCCAATTCAAAATCAATCCTTGGCCTCCAAGGCCTTTGAAAATCATTTATATACCATTAACCTTTTATACAATGCAAGGTTTCAAAAGTGGGTTAAATCATGTATGTATCCATGTTTCAAAACCAATTTTATAAATTTGGATTGATGTTAAAGCCAATTTCAAACCATTAAACCATAGAGTTTGGGGAAATCCATGCCCCTTTAATTTTTTAAGTAAATTTGGGGGAATCCACAACCCCTATCCCATCCACCATGCCATGCACATATTAAGATCAAAACCATGAGATAAAAAATGAATAATTATTCCCAAATTATTGGAAAAAACAACTGAGTTGTAATCTTACAAAACCCTTAACCCATCATTCAAAACCTAATAACTAAAATCATATAAACCATGATTAAACACATGATTTTATATAAGAAAAGAGATACATGCCTTAAAATACCAAGAATTGGGATAAAATACCATAATTATGACCCTAGACGCTCAATCCTTAGAAACCCTAGCTTTGTTCTTGACTTGGGAACTTGAGAAAGAATAGCAGTTTATGGTTATGTTAATTGGTGAAAATAGGGCTACGGAAGGGTTTTAAGTCATGGAGAGTAATGGGATGGAATTAAAAGACTGCAATGCCCTTAATTAAATTGTGTAGGAAATATAACTCCATGTCGTTATGGGTCGAGCAAAGACTCATGGCCACTGGTCATGAGTCATCACCACAACTCGTAGTTTAGGCAGTATCTAGGACCACCCCCACTAGTTTGATCATGATTCACAACCCACGAATCGTGATGTCACCACCCACGAACCGTGATGTCACCTTATGATTTGTAAGGTCATAGCCATAATCATAGTAGAAATAACTGTCCATCTCATTGGTTAGACCATAATTGGATCTATACTACTCGTGAGGAGTCTTCACGACTCGTCACCTGAGTTGTACCCTAGACATTGATGACTAAACCCAAAAATTTTCCTGAGGCCAATAACCTGGGGTGTTACGAATCCGAAGTTGGGAGCTTAAGGGATGAATTCCTTATGAACCTTAATTTTCTCTTGCTTTTGGAGTTTAAGATGAAGAGAGAGTTTTATTTTGATTCACTGTAGGGAAAGAGGCTATTTGAGTGTTTTTAAGTCATGCGATAATAGCTGGTTAGGAGGAAAAGACCAAATTTACCTTAATTAAAATGTGCAGAAAAATTGGTGCCACTTGTCACGACCAAGGTAACGACTCATGAAGTCTGACCATGAGTTGTTACCTAGACTCGTTACCTGGGGATCAAAATCTTGGTACTTTTTTGTTATGACCATGAGTCACATTTCATAACTCATTATCTATCACCACAAGTCGCGACAAATACTCACTATCAAAGAAGAAATCCTGGGAAACCTCAGTTCCATGACAACGAGTCCTACCTCATAACTCATTATGTAAGGTAACGACTCGTCACCTAAGTTATGGTCATGGTAGTTTTGAATCCATTATAGAAATTAGCTAATTTAAGAATTTATCACCTGGAGAGCCTAGATTTCAAGTACTTAGGGTATCACATTAACCCCCCCAGGATCATTCATCCCTGAATGGGAAGTTAAGGCACCCTTGGCACGAAAACAAGAAGGAATATAAATAGAACCAAATGAAAAATTAAAAATGCCACAAGAATGAGAATGAAAATCGTACCCCAATTATTTTCATCCAAGGTTGGGAACAAGAATGGATAATTGTCCTTCATATGTTCCTTAGCTTCCTAAGTAGCTTCTTCTACCTTTTGATTCCTCCAAAGCACCTTTACCAAAGCCATATCATTAATCCTCAATCTATGAAATTGCATATCTAATATTACAGCCAGAACTTCCTCATAAGATAAGGAATCTGCAACACTAACATCCTCAACAGGAACTACCAAAGAAGGATCACCCATATATTTTTTCAACATAGACATATAAAACAAAGGATGAATTAAAGCCAAGATAGTTGGCAAATCTGACACATAAGTGGCATTCCCATTTCTACTTAAAATCTGATATGGACTAATATAATGGGCATTAAGCTTCCCTTTCTTACCAGACCTCATGATTCCTTTCATAGGAGAAACCTTCAAGAACAACCAATCACTATCCTCAAACTCCAACTCCCTTCGCCTCACATCCACATAAGACTTTTGGCGATGTTGAGCAGTCTTAAGTCTTTCTCTATTCACTTTCACCTTCTCTATGGCTTAGTGAACCAAGTCAGGGTCAAACAACCTAGTCTCCCCAACCTTAAACTATATAATAAGAGACCTGCACCTCCTACCATAAGAGCCTCAAAAGAAGCCATCTGAATGTTAGAATAGAAACTGTTGTTGTAAGCAGATTCAATAAGAGGCAAATGATCAAACCAACTACCTTTGAAATCAACCACACGGGTCCTTAGCATATCCTCTAAAGTCTAAATAGTATGTTCTGCTTGTCCATCCAATTAAGGGTGGAAAGTGGTTCTAAGGTTCAACTGAGTACTCAAACTTTTCAAAAACAAATGCCAAAAGTTAGAAGAAAATTGCGTACCTCGGTCTAAAATGATAGACAACGGCGTACCATGCAACTTCACAATCTCCTGAATGAACAACTTATCATAATCCTCTCCTAATTAATTATTCCTCATAAGTAAGAAGTGAGCAAGCTTAGTCATTCTATTAATAATGACCAAAATGGAATCATCCTAATTACGAGACTGTGGAATACCTATAATAAAATCTATGTTAATCTTCTCCTACTTCCATATGGGCAATTCTACCTCTTGAAACATGCCACCAGGCCTCAAATGCTCAACCTTGACCTGCTAACAAATCATACACTTAACCACAAAGTCTTCCGCATCTCTCTTTATGTTGTTCCATCATAGACTCCTTCAAGTTATAATACATATTTGTTGAACTTGGATGAACTATATATTTACACTCATGAACCTCAGTCAAAATCCTTCCCCACGACCATTAACATCAAGAAGACACAATCTTCCTTGATACCTCAAAATACCATCTCCCTCAATCTCAAATGCGATAACCTTTTGCTGATCCACATCATCCTTAATCTACATAAGTATGGGATCCAAAGCCTATTTCTCTTTTACTACAGCACCAAGAGATAATTTTACCACTTCCTAAATAAAAACTATCCCATCCTTAAAGTCCAAGAGATGAACTCCCAAGTTAGATAATATGTGAATGTCCTTCACTAATCCTTTTTCTCCCCATCAACGTGGGATAAGCTCCCCATATACAACCTTCTAAGAGCATCAAAAACAACATTAGCTTTACCTGTATGGTAGTGAAGTCTCATGTCATAATCCTTAAGTAGCTCCAGCCACCTCCTCTACTTGAGATTCAATTTGTTCTGCGTAAACACAAACTGTAAGCTTTGATGAACTGAGTAGATAACCATATGAACCCCATATAAATAATGACACCAAATATTCAAAGGAAAAACCACAGCCGCTAACTCTAGATCACGAGTCCAGTAATTCCTTTCATGAACCTTAAGCTACCTGGAAGCCTCGGCCACAACCTTACCATGCTGCATCAAAACACAACCCAGTTCCTCACGGGACATATCACAATACACAACAAACCCATTAGTACCCTCGGGAAAGGTCAAAATTGGAGCAAAAGTCAACTTATTCTTCAACTTGTCAAAAATACCCTCATAAGCATCGGACCATAAAAACCTAACCTTTTTCTAAGTTAATTTCATCAACGGAGTGGCAATACATGAGAAACTCTCTATAAACCTCCTATAATACCCAGCCAAGCCCAAGAAGCTCCTAATATCTGTTGGAGTTATAGGACTAGGCCATTTCTTAATTGGCTCAACCCTCTATTGATCCACCATGATCCCCTCGCTAGAAATAACATGTCCAAGAAAGGTCACAATACTCAGCCAAAACTCACAAAAATAAAACTTTGCATATAATTTCTAGCCTTTAAGAGTTAACAACACAATTCGGAGGTGATTGGCATGATCCTCTTTACTTTTAGAGTACAACTAGATATCGTCAATGAAGACTATAACAAATAAGTCCAAATGTGCCTAATCACCCGATTCATAAGATCCTTGAATGCAGCCAGAGCACTAATCAACTCAAATGACATACTCAAAAACTCATAGTGACCATACCAGGTTTGGAAAGTAGTCTAAGGAATATCAACCACCCTAATTTTCAACTAACAATAGCCCAAACAGAGATCATTCTTAGAGAAATATCTAGCACCCTGAAGTTGATCGAAAAGGTCATTAATCCAAGAAAGAGGGTACTTGTTTTTCACCGTCACCTTATTCAACTGGATATAGTCTATACACAACCAAAGAGACCCATCTTTTTTACACAAAAAAGGTATAGGAGCACCTCATGGAAAATACTAGGATGAATAAAACCCTTATCAAGAATATCCTTTAACTGCTCCTTAAGTTCCATTAGTTTAGCTAAAGCCATTCTATAATAAAGAATGGATATGGGATAGGTATCTGGTTAAAGATCAATCCCAAAGCCTATTTTTGTATAAGAAGGAATCCTAGGGAGATCATTAGGAAAAACTTGAGAAAATTCATTAACCACAAGGGCAAATTGCAAAGAGGAACTCTTAGAGTTATAATCTTTAACCCAAACTAGATGATATAGACACCCTTTAGAAATCAATTTCTAAGCTTTAAGATATAAGATAAACCTTCCTTTGGTTACTAATGAACTCCCTTCCCAATCAGCCACTAGATCGTTAGGAAAATTAAAATTGACCTTTTGGGTCCAACAAATCATAGCATGAATAATGCCAATCCATCTGTAAGATTACATCAAAATCCAAAATATCAAGCCCTATCAAATCCACCGATGTCTCCCTGTGAGATATAGACACCACACAACCTCTATATATTTTTCTAGAAACTATAGAATCTCTCACCGGAGTCAAGATAGAAAAAGAGTCAAAAATGTTTTTCGGTTCAAAACCACAGTGCACCACCACATAAGGGGTCACTTAAAATAGTATAGAACCTAGATCAAGCAAACAATAAACATCATAGGAGAAGAGTTGTAATATACCAGTAATAATATCTGGGGATCCCTCAGGTTCCTGACGAGTAGCAAGTGCATAGAGACAATACTGTCTAGTGTTGGTACCTAACGTAGCGCCCTTTGGCACATAAGCTGAAGAAGTAGAAACTAAAACCTTATTAGCTCTAGTTGCAACCCTGGCTAAAGGACAATCTCACTATATATGACCAAGATGACAACAATTATAGCACTAATTTCTCCTCTCCTCATAATGACCATAGTGAAGTTGCCCTTAAAAATGGCAAAGAGGATAAGATGGGGCTGACTGAGATCCACTAGCCTAAGATTAGGCACCCTGTGCCTTACAACCACTACTAGTTAAAAATGACAATCACCAGAAGACTTAGGATAATACCACTAGCTATTGAATAAGAATTTCCCTAATTCTTCTTCTTAGTCTACTGCCTACCATCTCTTCCACTGTTCTGTTACACTGCACCCTGCTATGAATACCTAAACTTCTTATTCTTCCTCTTTCCCATCTTTACCTAATTTTTTACACATCCTCTACATGGTACATATAAGCCACTAGCCTGGAGATATCTATACCATTGTTCAACATCACTGATTACACTCTAATACCAAGTCATGGGATAAACTAGATGCAAACTTCCTTATTCAAGATATTATATTAGACACCAATTCAGGATTATATTAAGACGACTACTGGAACTTCATAGTATGCTCCTTAACACTCATCTTACCTTGCTTTAAGTTCACAAACTCTTCTGGATTAGCTTCCCTCAACTCTTCAGGAAAGAAGTAATCAAGAAAGGCATCTAAAAACTTATCCCATATTAATGACTCAGCATCATCATCTCTCAACTTTTCCTACTCCTCACACCAACATCTTTTAATTGATAGGAAGCAAACTTCACACTTTTTAATTCGTAGCAAGAATTACCTCAAAAATCTTCCACATCTCATCAATAAACCCGTAAGGAACCTCCTCAACCTTAGAGCCTATAAAGATTGTAGGATTCAACCTCATAAACTGGCCAACCTAAGTAATCGCAGATTAAATAACAATAGGACCAACACAATTAGACTAACGATACTGTGATGGCACTAATTAAGAAAGCATATAAATAGACTGACGAAACTTTACATTAGAGATGTCTCCCTGAGGCAGCTGATCATAAGTATCACCATCCTGATGATAGGCGAAATTACGCGCCTATATCAATATATTTTGCCCATATTTTAGCCTAGTTTCGAGAACTAATTATCTATTTCGTACACTTTTAGTCCTTTTTCCTGTAAATGAGCTAACAAATGTGATTAGGAAAGTTTCAGGTATAAATGATGCAAAATACAGCAATTTATGGCTTACTTGACGCAAAAGAAAGCTCACAAACGAGATGGAAAGGAGCTGGACGCATAAAGGACTAAATCTGCTGCATGGAAAATCTGTCCCGGGCTAAAACAGCATTTCTGAAGACTTTGGGACTTACAGACACAAAGCTGGATTTTTGCCATAATACATTAACCTAGTGCAATTAGGTTATGTGTTTCATTATTCTATTTGGATTATAATTTTTTAACCTTGCCCTAGTACATTGGGTCAAGGATTTCATTAGTATATTAGGATTTGGTTATTTATTTCATTAGCTTAGTAGGAGTAGGATAGGAGTATTATAAATACCCTATCATGTTAGAGATTTTGGAGAACTTCTTCACTTCTTCAATAATCAACTCAACAATATAATTTTCGTCCATCTTTCTCATCTTCCACTACAAACACTTCTAATCTATTCTTCTATTCTTAAATTCCGCAACAAGAGAATCGTTACTTGCTACGATATCACCAAAACCACACGCCAAACACCTACTATTCACGCCATCCACCATGCAAAACGTGATATCCTTCGCATTCATGGGTAACTAAATCTCTTAGTTGGGGTTATGGAAGCCGAATGAGTTACTATCTATAGCTATGAGTTTGTGAGTTCAAGACAAGTATATTGCTTATATCATTATTCTCTTCATCTTAAATCTACATTCTTTGCGGTTCAAACACAAGAACATGCCATTCTAACATCTAACCTGTTCGAGAGAAAGGTTATTTGTCTAGAAAAGAAGACGCATAGACCAACGCCAGTCTAACATCTGACTTGTTCGAGAGAAAAGTTATTTGTCTGGAAAAGAGATAATGTCAAGGTAGTAGGACACCCTTTCCTATTAAAAAGCTAGTGCCGTACCTGGACTAACTTCTTGGAGAATTCGTACCGTTAGTCACGCTTTAAGCTCGAGAGAGTTAAAGTGAAATAGTCCTTGTTTAGGTCGAGAGACGCTTGGATTTACCATCGACTACAATTCTCTATAAGCAATTACATGTCAAGACTCTACACACTCATAGCCAATAGAGACGTATACCTCAGAAGGTGGACATAACCCCAACGCCTCAATTCTCATTGTTTCACAACCTACGAAATACTCTCTTTTTACTTTATTATTTTCAGCTTTTATTTCATTACTTTGGTTACTTATTACAATCCCCCTTTCTTACGAGACTTGCACCAAAAGTCTAATAATTTCACTTACTTGTTGACCAAGCTATTCTCTGTGGGATCGATACCCAACCCAGTTGGGTTCTATATTTGCTAACGACCGCTTTACACTCCCACGAGAGCTGTAGATTGAGCGTTATCACATCCCGAGAACCCCGAGGAGGACTAGTAGGAACCGATGAGACCCCACATGGAGTAGTACAATCAAGAAAAAAAATTTTAGACTGGGTCTGCAGTCCATAAGCAAGATAATTTCCCTCCACATTATCCTTAGGTAGGACAGACATTCCAGTAGTTTTTCTACAAACATCAAATCTTTGGGGAGACATAATCTTAAATACGAGTAAGTCAGGAGTTAGAGAATTTTCAGGACAACTAGACATTATAGCCCAAAATAGAAAATAAGAAAGGTAACATTCCTAAATTCCTCGTAGCCTCCCCTTTATAAGGGTGTCATGCTACATACCCATAAAAAGGACTTTACTCAACTTGGCTTTATGGACACCCAATGACCCTGGACCTTGCTTTGATACCAAGCTTGTCATAACCTGAACCAGAGCCTAGTCGTGACAGTATCTCAAGCCCACCATAGGCTAGAAACTACCCCCTTAGCCTAACATGCAGAACACAATAAAAGAATACAGTGTAAGATAACCAAACATAATGATAAGATGAATAGATAAACCAAATATAACTAAGAGTCAAAACAAACAATCATCCTAAACTTGTCAATAAAATCCTCTAAAACAAAAATACCAAACTAGATTTGGACATACCCCCGGCCATGACAAAAGAAAATTCATAATACCCAAAATCTGAAAAGAAACCTAATGAAATAGCAGGGCATTCAGAATGATGGAGGCTCACCACTTCACAACTACTCAACCAACAAACCACACCACCTAATACTGCATAAGAGTAACAGAAATAACTAAGACCATACATTATAAAATAATGCAGCCTCCAGGAAAGGTCGATGGGATAACCACTAGAATGTAACTCATAAAAGTGATAAAATAAAGGCATGTTCAAAATCAGTCAAAACCACTTGCACACATTCATATATACATATATAGAATGTCAGGATAGGGTAAAGGGTCATGAACATAAGATTAAAAAATATTAACCTGGACTGTGTAGCTCTATCCATCTTAAGGGCACCCATGAGCTATACGGATTCAACTTTCCCTGATGAAGGGGCCCACAGCGTGCGTTAGCTGCATAAATCAAAAAAATCCAAAGGACATCCAGAGACACCAAGGCTCCACCCATCCCAAAAATATATTGTGTGAATCAAGTACATAGTCATATAGACCACCACATCGGCAAATATGGTTTTTCGTATTGTTCCCCCCGGGACATCCACCTTCACGGTGAGCTACATAACCACATTTAAGCTAAAATTAAAACCATTTTACACATAATCCCAACCATAAACCAATGATTCTTATTATAAGGCATTTACCACTTTGTATCTTCATACTAATTACGCTTGCAAGCTTATAAAATCATGTCAACCCATTCCAATTAACCAAATAGACTCCTAAATTTCTTTAAAAATCCAAAACCACGGCCACCAAGGCTTTTCAAATCCATTTTTATTCATTCATCCATAAATGTGATTCAATAGTTTCAAAAGTGAGTTAAATCATGTAAATTCCACATTTAAAACCAAAATCATACTGGTGGGTTGAGGTTAATGCCATTACAAAGCCAAAATCCATCAATTTAGGGAAATCATGTTTCCCATTAAAAATTCCACAATAATACACCCATTCAATCCCAAAAATCAACAATTTAAGTATACATAAGACATTTAAACCATGAGAAATATAATTCAAGTGATAATCATAAAAAGTCCTCAACCCAATTTCAAACCTAATAATTAAATCACATGAACAATGTTTAAATAATATTCCATGGTATAGAATTCAAGTTAGAGATGAGAGACATGCCTGAAATACCAAGAAATTAAAAGATATCTGAAGTTGGGAGCTGGAGGGATGAATTCCTTATAAACCTTAGTTTGCTCAAGCTTTGGGAGTTTAAGATAAAGAGAGCAAGTTATATTTTTATTCGCTCAAGGGAAATAATCTATTTTAGTGTTTTTAATTTGTGGGATGATAGATAGATAGGGGAAAAGACTGAAATAACATTAATTAAAACATGCAGGAAAACTAGTGCCTTTCATCACGGCCTAGGTAACAACTCATGAAGTCTAACCATGAGTCAGCGCCTGGACTCTTTACCTGGGGATCAAAATATTGATACTTAACAGTTATTACCACAAGTCCCTCATCATGGCTCATTATCTATCATCATGAGTAGTGACGACACCTAGTGATCAAAGTAGAAATCTCAAGCAACCTCACTATCATTGCAATGATTTATACCTCACGACTCGTTATGTGAGGTAACGACTCATCACCTGAGTTGTGGTCATGGCAGTTATGACTCCATTATAGAAACCAGCCAATTTAAGAGTTTATCACCTAGAGAGACTAGAGTTTATGTAACTGAGGTGTCACAAAACTCATGAGATAACTACAGGAAAAAAATTTGTTAAATTACCCCTAGCTAATACTAGTTAATCCTAGCTTCAATTCAGAATTTCTTCATTATTTTTGAGCTCACACTATTAATAATATAGTTAAAAATAGAAAAATTAAGCTAAAATTTGAAGGGAAAACATATACACCAGCTTTAGCTGCTAAAGTGGTTCTTTTACCGCTAAAGTGGTGTAGTTGAAGTGGTAGGGCCACCACTTAAGCACCTGCTGATAATGTCAGTTGGTTTTAAAAAAGTTGGTCCGTAGCCGGTAAAAAGGTAAAATGGCAACATAGGTAGTTGGTGTTGATTCCATTAGTGAATCCCCAAGAGTGTACTCTGGGTGCCACACGTTGCTTACAGTCTCGAGGGACCACAAGTTAACCCATGAGCTAGTATCTACTGTGAGAACTGAGTAAAACTGATAATGACATAACATATGCAGAATTTAACTGAGGAATGCCATAAGGTTTTAATTCATAAATATGATAAAATTTGTAAGGCATAACTGATAATACTAACAAAATATACACATACACATAATATACGTACAGTACAATACACCCACACGCTTAAATCCCCATTCTCTCTCTAATATCCCTTTTTCTCTTCGCTCTATTCACTATCGTCGGAGCTCCGACCACCACCCACCATCACTTTTGTCCCTCACTTTATTTTCTGCTCTCACTGATCCCTCTTTATCTCCTCTTCTCCACCACTGCTGCTCGCCGGAGTTGATGGCCGGCGAGCTCTAATCGAACCCTTAGATCTGGCGACCCCAACTCTCTCTTCCCCGTTCCCCATAACTAAGCCACTCCGACACACCACCATCATCAACTGCTCCAATGAGCAGCTCTCCAGCCACCATACCGCTGCCGCCATGTCCCTTTGGTTCATTTTTTGTTACGAAAAAAGTGGTATTTTCACCACCTCTAGTTGACCCACAGATTCGATAGCATTTTAATTTTGGGTGTTGCTCTGGTGAAAACCGTTGAAGCAACAACACTTACATCACGTAGTTAATTTGTTGTCTTAATTGGAGGGGTTTTCTAATGATTTTTTTATGTTTCAATGTTACTTGTACATATTTAGCAGACTTGGGAATATTTTGGTGAGCCTCATGATGTCGAACAGCTTTCTTATGTTTTGTTTAAATTATTGACGCCCTCGCTATCATAGTCTTTGCTGGAAGATTTAACATGATTTATTTTTTGATGAACTTACTACGGTTGCGCTATTATTATGCTGTCACTGACTGTTTTGGGCAAATTTGCCCCTTTTTCTTTACTTGTTTGATTTTGTGACTGATGACGAACAGATACTATACTAGATTGGCCAATGAAATTATCTCTCGTCGATAGATAAAGATCTCTCTTTATCATCTCATGTCAAATGCAACATCCTGTTTCCTTCGGGCGAATCACAGGAGGGCCTAGCGCCTAGAGGAGAAAAGCTCATTTGGTTATTTGAGGTCATCCCATTATAAAAGACGATTTTTATTTTATAAAGTTATTATTTTATATTAAAGCTAACACTGGCCAATGAAATTATCTATTCATCCGAATATTTGAGGTCACTTCATTACAAAAGAAGGATTTTATTTTATCAATATTATTATTTTATATTAAGGATCGATATTTGGCCAATGAAAAAATTACCGGCGCTTTTTGAGGCCTCCACAAATAAAAAGACAAATATTATGTATACAAATATGTAACAAAATAAATATTTTGGACGATGACAAAATCTTTATAATATTTTAAAATTTTATCTGAGCCCACTGTTTAACAAAAATTATATTTTTAAATACGTATATGCACACGTATTTTTTTTAATTTATTTTAATTATTGTTTATTTGTTACTAACATTTTTATTACGAATGTTTATACAAGTTATTGAGAATACTTGTTGGGAATGATATTCAAAAAGACTTTAAATTGTGTGTTTATATTTTTCATATTCTTACACTTGTATAAATGTTAATCATAGTGAAATTTTATTTTTGGAGTGTTGGACGAGATATTCTTTATTTACGCAATCTTCACCACGCGTTTAGACAAATTTATGCCGTTAATATTTATATAAAAATATTAGATTGACTTAGATTATTTAATCAAATAATTTAAATTTTCTACATTAAGAAATATTATGTTTTTCTTTAAAATAAGTTTTTTCTCTATTCAATTTTATCTTTTTTTACACACATATACTAATATAATTTTATTTATATTATTTATGATAAAACATATATATTATTTTATTACACTTACATAAAAGTATCAAGTTAATCAAGTAATTCACATATTATGTAGTCTTTTCTTCTCAAATAAATTTTACTTTTCTTTATAATTTTAAGTAAATACAAATATTACTTGTAAATATTTTTTCTGGCACATCAAAATACATTTTTTTCACACATCATAAAATACATATCTTTTACATATTTTTATAACAATATGTTTTATTTATTTATTTAATATACATATACCTTTACAGAGTTTTAAACATTTATATTTTTTTAAAAAAAATTATTTTATACATAACACACATACCTTTTACCATTATTTTAAATATATATCCTCCCTATTTGATAAATTTAGTCTAGTCGGGTACGACAGTTGTGGATCCCGAAGGGTGCCTAATCTCTTCCCTTCAGAATAATTTGAACCCTTACCTAGAATCTCAAATGGTTTTTGCAGATTGAAATATAAATCACACGTGTTAGTAATTAAAAATCTTTTCTTATTTTTCTTAAAAATTTGGTGGCAACTCTACACAAAATTTTAATTCTTTTTTAGAATCCACGAGCCATGCTTGTTTAACCATGGAGAAAACAGGGCATGACAGAATGACGACATTGCTGGGGATGCACATCAGGTTCTAACCATGATAGACTCAATTTTGCATTCGAGGAAGGTATTTTTACATTTTGCATACCATTAAATTCTTTGATCCTTTATTTGTTTATTGATAAAATTTTTACATTATTTGCACAAATTAGTTTTGCTATTTTCTTTGATTCATTATTTATTTAGTACAATATATCTGTACATTGTAAAAATTACTATGCATTATTTTTTATTTTATTTAACAATAGTCATAATTTCATCAAGTTTTTGGCCGTACACTTCACACACGGTGGTTCACACGGGCGTGTCTTACACTCCCCCAAACCTTCTTTGAAATTTCATAGTTTCAGAGTTGGTGCATTTAGGTTCGTGTGCCTTCTCACAATTGTTTAGTTTTACTCTCAGCCGTTTAGGAAAATTTCTATTCTAGAAATAGGTCACACCATGTACAAACTTACAGATAGGTTTGAACTACGTTTTGACTTGATTCTTGTCCTGACAAGATACGTAGGCAACCCTGCATTAGGGTTCGGTCTCTTAACCATTTTAAAATAATTTCTTCGGTATTCAAAACTGGGGCAATTTTTCTAGAATAGTTCAAAGACGCTCTTCAAAAGCCTTCAAGAGCGCAAATTAATAGCTCCTCAAATCCAAATCTCATTGACATTAGTGCCTAGCCGACCTATCTTCAGATCTTTACTCAATTTTACTTAGTTTCTTTTTTTGAACTCCGTGAACCATTAAATTTATGATATATCCATCCCCACTCTCTAAAATAAGAATTTAATATTTTTTCAATTATAATAATCTCGTCAATTGTGGAGAAATATTGTCATAATTCCTTCAATGTCTGACTTTTGCAATCTTGTAAACATACTGAAGTTGTGTCAAAACTCTCCCTATGCATGACATCCATTCTCTCGGTAATTTGATCAGAATAATTTTTTATGTTAAAAATAATTTTTTCCTGATCGTCTTTCATATTCTTTTCGAGAATGACCATTATTTTTTTTACAATCATACATTGCATACACAAATTCACAAATTTTGCCTGAACTACACTGACCTAATTTTTGTTTTTACAAGATACGTAGGCAAACCTCATTTGGGTTCGGTCCCATTCTTTAAAAAAAATAAAAATTTGATTTGATTGATACCAATACAGTTAGGAGTGTGCATGAGAAAGAATAATTTGATATGATCTAAAGGATCGATTTCATGGTAAACCATAGATTCTTTTGATACCCTTTATCACACCTGAGTAACACTTGAAAATTCTCTTGCATACATCTAAGACAAAAATGAAGCCTTCCTCATCGTCTCATGTGCATTGTGTGCTGAGCTTTAGTTTAATTCATTGCATTGCATTGTTGATATAGAACTTGGCCTAAATATCTGTTGAGGCAAAATTTTGACTTATACTTGGTCTAGGAAAGGATTGTAGGCCTTCTTTGACCCGATTGAGTCTTTCATATCCCACCAAACGACATTAACCCCTAGCATTCCCTCTTTTAAGCCTAAACCTTTTCTTTGGACAACCATATCTGCGCCTATACCTTTTTGAGTGCTTACATACACTATCCCTCTCTTGGTCCTACCTCCTTGAGTGTACTAAATACGTACAAATTATGGACAGAGATTCAAGATCAAAGACGCAAAACGCAAAGGATATACTGTCCTAGATGAATAAAATTTAAAAAAATGACTTCAAAAGGAGCATAAACCCCACAAAAAAGAAGAAAAAAATAAATATAGTTTCTTGAGAAAAAAAGAGGGAAAACTCCAACACACGATTCAAAAGAAGTCAAAGAAAATGTAAATAAGGGGCAACGAAGCACAACAAAGAAGATCAGGTGTCAAAGCACAACAAATGTTGAAAGCACAAATGCAGTGCAATGCTCATTGAGGAATTAGTCACTTTTATCCCAAATATTATCCTACCCATCCCCGAGCCTTCATTACAAGCCGATACCAAGTCCTACAAGATCTTATTTCAAGTGTTCTCACATTAGTGGATACTTTTATGAAGGTCAAGTCTATGGTATCACAATTGTATACATTGAATTTCTTTTTGAGTGTAAGCGTATTTGTCTAGATTTTTTCAAATTCAAAAAGAAAAATTATTTAAATATGTTTGAAATTGGACTTTATTTTACTCAAATATGTGCGAAATGAGACTTTCTTTTTGGAGAGGGAACTTAAAACATGAGAATAAGCATAGAGCAAAATCTTTGTTTGGAGCAAGATGAACAAGTCTTGTCGATACTTAGGTATGTCTAAGGTACCATCTAAAACTATAGGAATTACCCTGAAGTCGATCTCGATTAGATGGGAAAGAAATGGAGGAATTCTTATGCACACTGCTAATTATTGGTACCAACTGAAGTCAAGACGTGATTGTGTCTTCTTCATCTTTCAATAATTTTTATTAAGAAAATAAAAATAAAATTTTTTTCTTTTTCAAGACACCCACTTTCACTTACAAGAATTTTTCTTACCATTCATTCAAGGTGCTCACTTTCACATACATGCATTTTTTACTTTTTATTTAAGGTACCCAGTTTTAAAATATGAGCATTTGTCTTTTTCTTTCAAGCTCATACCTTTAAATACCAACATCTTATTTTTCAGCCATGCGCTCATCTTTGAGTATTATATATTTTTTTAGACCCGCCAGTCGAGAGTTTATTACGTTTTTCTCCCAGTTAAGAACTTTTTACATTTTAATAGCCCCACCAGTCGAAAAGGATATTAGATTTTGACCACCTCACTAGTTGAAGGCCTCAGTCTTCATAGACAATCGAACACGACAATCTACATCAGTCTCTATGGACAATTGGAGATATCATGCAACACTCAATATAATCTTCGTAGACAATCGAAGACAACATTCATGACAGTCTCTGTAGACAATATGAGGCATCATCAAGTCTCCATATACAAGTGGAGATATCATACACGATTAATGTGTGAGAAAAAACTAACACATTTAATGCTTTTTAGCTCAACATAATTATGAATCCTGAAGCAACTCTTGTTGTTTTTATGTGTTTGCTAATGATATTACAGTAAAAGGATAAAGGAATGAAAATAAACGACAATGGACAAAATATTTAAAAATCTGAGCAAAAGAGAAAAAAACATGGCTGACGACCTTCGTGATAAGTTGTCAGCCTTGTGATAGGCTATCAGCAGCAGTGTCAGCCTTAACCAAAAACTTGAGCCTGAGAGAAAATTCTGACGACGTCGGTGATAAGGCATCAAGACGGTGATAAGGTGTCACGAAGGGCATCAGCCTAAACCAGAGAATTGAGCTTGCAGAAGAAATCTGACGACGTTGGTGATACACCATCAGACCCTTGACGTGGCGTCAGCTTAGGCGTCACCTATTCCAAGAACTTTATTAATTTTGTTATTTTATTTCCTTAATTAGGATTTAGTATAAATTGCATATTTTAGGGTTTTTAAAGATTCATTCATCATTATCTATGAGACATTAACTCTAAAAGGAGAGATGTATTTTGCTCTTTTTCATAAAATATTCTTGTGTTTCGTATCAACTATTTTTAGGTTTCTACCTTGTGATTAAATTGAAGGAACTACTTGTTGTTTGTTTATCCATTCGTAAGTTGATCCTTTTCATCATGAATTCAACTTGTTATTTCATTCCTCAAATCATGAGCGGCTAATTCCATTAGCCGGAGTTATGGGATCTATGGATTAGGGTTTGATATGATGCTAGGTGTTTGACAGATTCAAAGAGTTGTAGAACATATTGAAATTCTATTGTTTTAACTAAAATCTAGTGGTTGCAAACATTGGATTATTCCTTAGGTTTTATTTACTTCTAACAGAAAAATAGACTAGAGGTCATGAATTATCAACAGGAACTCAGAAGCAACCAACCTTCTGTTTAATGATTGATGTCGTAACTGGATTAATCTACCTAAGCTAACATCCTATTGGAAATAGATAATTTATCTAAGTTAGAGAGAATTAGATAATAATTTGTCTGGTGAGGTCGAGAGATAAGTCAAAAAGTATTATAGTCAAGGATATTGTGATGTTTCTACTTACTCCAAGAATCCCAAGCATTACCTAGTATTTGTTAACTCCTAATACCCATGGTGAACATAACTCTGGTTTCCCATTTATCTTGACTACAAACACTAAAGTATTGAAAGTGACATTTGACTTTCTGTGAAACTTAAACCCCCATCCTTCGGAAACAATAAACTATCAGTAAAGTATTTTGTAAACTAATCGAAGTTCACACCCCATTCCCTGTGGGATTCGACCCCAACCTAGTTGGGTTTTATATTGACAACGATCACTTACACCTATTCAAGAGTATAATTTGAGCGTTATCAAAAATGGCGTCGTTGCCAGGGAATACGGTTGTAGACTAAAAGTTTTTACGTAAAAATTTGCGGATAGTTAAGTTTCCTTGATTTATGATTATTTGTAGTTTTTGTTTATTATAGGTACTGTGTTGTTTATGCCAAACACAAGAAGTTTCGGAGAACCACTATTACCAATCAATCCAGAACCTCAACTGATAGGAAGAATGGTTGAATAACAGGAAAGAGAAAGACTAGCTGCTATGGCCAGGGCTCAGGTAAATATGCAAAATTTGGGGCAACAAGCACGTTACTAGAACCCTGATAATGAAGACTTGGGTAATGAGGAATTGCTGAATCCTCAAAACCCAAGGCGAGTTGAACAAGTTGTTGCACCAGTGCAGCAAACATCAGCAAAAATTGTCCAGTCCGAGGAAGATATGGGCAACAGCCTATGCAATATGAGGCTGATGAAGATGATGAAGGAATGGATAGAGTTGGTGCAACGGGTGCTACCTTCCACCACCGTTGGCACCAGGTGCAAAGTTCAGTATAACAAGTACCATGATCCAACTCCTGAATCTTAAGGGGTTATTTGGAGGCTTGCCTAGTGATGATCCGAATATACATTTAGGGAACTTTATCACCATCTGCAAATCCTTTGACAATCCGAGAGTGAGCCAAAATATGATCAGGTTGAGGTTATTTTTGGTGTCTCTGTCTGGAGAGGCAACAATATGGTTGAATGAATTAGAGCCCGATTCTATAACCAACTGGAGACAATTGAAAGATACATTCCTAGAATGGTTCTTTCCACCCTCCAGAAGGGTACA
The DNA here is from genome assembly GCF_002878395.1 of Capsicum annuum. NCBI lineage: Eukaryota > Viridiplantae > Streptophyta > Magnoliopsida > Solanales > Solanaceae > Capsicum > Capsicum annuum. The sequence continues at coordinate 69,569,023 of NC_061116.1, forward strand.
GTTGAGGGATGATATTAGCAACTTCAGATAGCTTCCAACTGAAGCGTTGCATGAAACCTGGCAAAGATTTAAAAAGAAACTCGCACAATGTCCGAACCATAATATGATGGATTTGCACTTGATGGAGACTTTGTATAGATCTTTTAACTCTGTGACGAAGCCTATTATTGACAACGCTGCTGGTAGTTTGTTCATTGATCTCTCTTTTCTGGATGCTTTCGACATGCTAAATAGAATTACCAAACAGAGTCGAGCTTGGCACACTAGGGATTCTGTAGTGGCTAGCCCAACTGTTGCTGGTGGTATTACTGTGGAACAGCGTAGAAGAGAGAAGGAGCGAGATTAGGACATGGCCCATTTGAAGACGCAGATGGACTTACTGACGAAGCACTTGCTATCCGTCAATACTGAGATGGTTAAGGCTTTGAAATCTCAGGGTAATTTTTCTACAAGTGCTGAGGCTGAGGCAAACTATATGAGTAATCAGGGGGGTTTCCGAGGCAATAGCCAAGGGAACCAAGGTCGGAATTTCTATGACAAGCCTAATTATAAAGACAGGGAGCAGGGACATTAGAGAAATAATAATGACAGAAGTGGTTCTTATATTCCTCCTGGAAGTCAGGATGCTGCGACAACTAGTTCTGGCAAGATGTCCATGGAGGACATGATGGAAAAGTTGTTGAAGGGAGTTGAGGCAAACAACTTGGGGGTAACTAATATGAAAAGTGAGTTTTCTACCCTCAATCAGTTGGTTAGCTCACACTTTGCTTCTATTATGCACTTGGAGCAGCAGATGAGCCAACTTTCGGCTACTCTGAACCAGAGAAAAGCTGGTACTTTATCTAGTGATATGGTTCAGAATCTGCGAACTGATGGCTCTTGTATGGCGATTACCACTTGGAGTGGGAAGATGTTATCTATCCCTTCAATAGGCAAAGCTGTAGAAAAAGAGGTAAGTGTTGATGAATCAGAAGGACGTAATACAGTAAAGTCTGAGAAGCTGGATGGCTTTGTTGATATTTCAGAGAAAGAAGACGAAAAGAAAGGGGAAGTGGTATTGAAACAAATGCCAAGACCATCACCTCTATTTCCTCAGAGATTGAAAAAGAAAGAAGATAACGAGAAATTTAGCAAGTTCATGACAATACTGAACAATTGACAATTAATTTGCCATTGATGGAGGCACTTGAGCAAATGACAAACTATGCTAAATTTATAAAGAAATTTTTAACAAAGAAGCGGAAGGTAAGTTGTGAGCCGGTGGACAACATCCACCACTGTAGTGTCATTTCTTTACAATCCTTAGGGAATAAAGAGCCTGACCCTGGAGCATTTACTATACCGTGCACAGTTGGGTCCATAAAGTTTACCAAAGCTTTGTGTAACTTAGGAGCAAGTATTAATATGATGACGCTTGATATCTACAAGAAGCTTTGATTGGGGGAGCCTACCCCTACAATGATGCGTCTTGTTATGGTAGACAGATCGGTGAGGTGACCAGTTGGTATATTCCATGATGTACCGGTAAAAGTGGATGACTTTATCTTGCCTGCAGATTTTATGAAATTAGATTGTGATGTTGATTTTGAGGTACCCATCATTTTGGGTAGACCATTATTATCCACGGGAAGAGTATTGGTTGATATGGAGCTCAATGAGCTCAAGTTAAGGTATGGAAAAAAAGAGGCCAAATTCAAAATGCAACCTCATATGAAGTAGTTGGAAGAGATGAATATCTTCTCGGTTGTAGATGTATTCCAGGAAAATTGTAATGAGGTATCTATACAGTATCTTGATGAAGTCTGAGTAGTCAAGACAACCAAGTCATGCCGTGACACTAAATCAAGCGCTATTGGGAGGCAACCCAAAATTTTATTTTCATGAATTTTGTTTGTATTCATTTAGGTAGTAATAGGAAGGAACTAGAAAGGTACAACAAGGTCAAGGTAAAAACTGAAGAATGCAAGCCAAGTGGTCTTGACGACACTCGTGATAGGCTATCACAACTGTCATGGCTTATCACCAATATCGTCAGGAAGACCAGCAAGTGAGACCTTCTCTGTTAAGGATGACGACCTTGGTGATAAGTTATCACATTGGTGACGGCTTATCACAAGTTGTCATCATCCATCATTTAGATTTTGAAAATCTGGGCCCAAATTGATCCGAATCCGACCCGGCCCAGATCTAAAACCCTTCAGGTTCCCACTTTATTTTGTTTTCTTCTTTAAGTATTATTTTATTTACTTAGTAGGATATTCACTTCCTTTTAAAACACTTCCAAGTATACAAGGAAACCTCTTTCCAAATAGTTGTGGGATTGCAAGGAAAATCAAAGTCTATCTCTCAATTTTTTCTTTTCTCTCTTGTGTAATCAAGTGGAGTCAACTCATCAGGTATGCTCATAACTTTGTTCTCTTTTCATTGAAGTGGTAAAGTTGTTGAAAACAAGATACTCAAAAAGGAGAAACTTGAGTTAAAGTTGTAATAGCATGGAAATCGGATATTAGGGTTAAGTTGTGTCTAAATTGCAAAAATTTGAAAACCGTAAGTACAAAAACAAAAATTCCATGTGATTATACGAAGAATTTGATCCCAAAATTAAGAATGCAAACTGAGTAAGGGAAAATTCTGAGCTGACAACGTTGCTGATAGGCTATCATAAGCATAATGCCTTATCAGTTACATCATTAGCAAATAGAAAAAAGAGAGCATTCACTGTTTAAGGCTGATGGTCTACTTGATAGTCTATCACAACTGTGACGCCTTATCAGGAATGTCTTCATAAGTTTGAAAAAAGTATGCCAGTTTTGTTTAAGGCTGACGACATAGCTGATAGGTTATCACAAATATGACGCCTTATCATCCATGTCGTCACAAGTTAGATGATAATGCTAAGTGAACTTGAATAGCATGTTTTGACTGTTATACCTTGATTATTAACTTGTGTTTGTCTTATGGTCCAGGAACATTCTAATGGAACCTAAAAGCAAGAATCCTAACACTCCAAAGAAAGTTGCCAAGCCTAAGGTGGTTCAAAAGCTTATTGATAAAGACTCTGATTATGAAGATAAAAAACCACTACTCGGGTGGAAGAGAAAGAAACCCAGTCCAAAGGCACCTCTTCCACCTAAACCCATTGCGGTGGAGAATAGTGATGATACTGATACTACCACCCCCAGCTAAGAGTAAATCTTCTGAGCAAAAAGGTTCTAAGCAAACTGAGTCCGAATAGCTTGAGTCTAAGAAGGCTGAATCTGAAGAATTGGAGGGAGGACATGCTGAGTCTGACAAATTTATTTCTGAGGAAACATCCTCTGAAACTCCCTCAACTGAGAATCAAGCTAATAAGGAACCCCCAGTTCAGGGAACTTTGATAAAATACAAGAATCCAGAGGTTCAAGAGAATGCTAGATGGCAGATTCCTAAAGCAGAGGACATCTTCCTCAAAGGGTTGATTAGAACAAAAAAAAGATCTGCCAGACGGCTAGTATTTCCAGAGAAGAGAGTCATCATCACAGGATTGCCTGGGTATCCTACAGTTGAGAAGAAATTCAATGATTATGGGTTGGGATGGACTGCTAAGGGAGGTAAACCATTTTGTCCTACAGTAGTCCGGGAGTTCTATGCGAACTACCAAGCTAGCTTAGAGAGCATGTGCAAGAGTGAAGAGACCACAACAGACCAGCCTTTGCTGACCAGACTTCCAGTTCATGGGGATAAATGTAGATATTTCTGATACGACTATCAATAAATTTCTACATGGACCCAACTTCATTCCTCAGGTCATAAATCCTGCATTCTACCATCGTTTGAAGAGTAAGGATGACCAGCGTCCTTGGTCAGCTATACTTATAGCTGAGGGAGATCCTTTATGGTTGACCTGACCCAGTGAGCGTATTGACAAGGCTTCTTTAACTCAAGAGAAAAAATACTGGTAGGGTGTTGTGTGCACCCATTTGATGCCTACTGAGGAGATAACATTCTGGGTGATGATCGAGCAATATTGATCGCATGTCTTGTGGCCAACCTTAAGCTGAATTTTGGGGAGATTATTGCTGAAAAGATCAAGATTTGGGTAATGAGGTCTGACACTGCTTGTCTATTTCCTTGTCTGATTACCAGGTTATGCACAGATGTAGGGGTACCACATATTGCTGGGATCGATGATACACTATATGCCACCAAGACCCACAACCCTATTTACTATGAGGAGAATCAGCCAAAGTTGACACTTGACAGAGGGGTGAGGGTTGAGGTGAACCCATCAGTTGCAGGCCCTAGTTCAGTACCTAAAGCTGAGGTCCAAGCTTCTGAGGCTGCAAAGACAGACTCTGTTCCTAATGATGATCCAGGTCCATCAGTTCCAACAGCACCAATGAAAGTTGCATCCAAGCCTATTGATATAAAAAAAGTGGCCAAACAGGCCAGATGGTGTAAGCCATAGCTACGTGCCTTTGCTAAGTAGTTTGTTGCTACTGTAGATAAGAGAATCAGGGATGCTCTTGAGCCCTTTGATACTTTTTCTGCATGAGTTGCGGATCTAGAGAACCGTTTTTATGCAAGGGCACAGGAGGTTACTAAAGCAGAGCTCGCTGAATTTAAAGTGGCCTTAGAAAAGGTAAAAACTGAGATGGTGGTGGTACAACAACATTAGTTTATGATGCCTGCAGGGCAAACAGTTGAGAAATCTGAGAATGAACCCCCAATCCTTGATCTCACTGCGGAGCCAGTGAAAAAAAAAGACAAAGAAGCTGAAAAAGGTAAGAGAAAAAGACAAGAAGATGATGAGAATAAGAGCAAGACCAATAAAAAGGCAAATAAGAAGAAGAAGGCAGAGAAAATACTGCAGGAAGATGATGAGTTGACAGAACAAGAGAAAATAAATCTTAAAAGGGCAACGTAAGCGTCCCGAGAGGACAATTGGAAATGGGAAGAAGCACTGCAAGCAAGGGCTATAGGAGCCTCATCTAGCAGAGCAATTAAACCAGAGCACAGAGAAGCTCCTGATAAGGATAACTCTGTTGCAGGGTTGAGGACTAAGACTTGATTGACTCCAGGTATTCCCTAACCCTTATTTTTATTTTTTTTTGATTTTAAGTTGAGGGTGTAGGGTAACATGTTGTTGTAGCATATTTTGTAAATAACTAGGAGTAGTGCGAGTTCTGTAGGCAGTTAACTAATTTTGTAATTTTTAACACCTCTCCGAAGGTTTGTTTTGCATGGCTGTGTGAATTACATCTTAATGTGACCACTGTACATCTCGTCATGGCATTAGTTTAGTTGCTTGATCATCACTGCTGAACAATTGCATGAACCAGATAGGTAGTAGCCAGTGATATTACTTGTGTGCCATGTGTGTGAGAGACTATACCAAGTTCTCTATTTGTATTATCGAATCTAGAACTTGCCCGATTCATTTTACCGTAGTTGAAAGATAGGGGTTAGGAAAGGATTATAGTCTATTTTTAAATTTCAGTCACTATTACCCTAAATGGCCTTCCTGTAATGCATGATATCCTTTGATCCCTATTTGAGCCTGAATTGACCAGTTTCTTTCTGTGATGCCTATCACCTTCCCTTTTAGATCATAAAGAATCTGTTTTGGCCCTGGTCTTCCTTGGATACTGTGCACTTTGACTTAGGCAAATAGCCTAAGTTGAGGGTGGCTATCATGGGGTGTGTGGTGTAAATTAGGTATGAAGACGGGTAGAATAGAAGAAAAAGAATAAGTGAAAAAGAAATAGAAAATTGGGTGTTGGTGAAAAAGAGCAAGAAAAGAAGTGTGTTTGAATAAAAAGAAAAACCACACCCATTCTAAATTTGTGATAAAGAGAAAAAAAAAAGAAAAGAAAAAGAGAGAAAAAAGGTTAATAAGTGGACCCCACAGGTTAAGGTACTGCCAAGGAGGTTAGTCACTGTAAATGCCATTTAATATCATACCAGCCCCTAGCCTATGTTACAAGCCGAAGAAAGGCCTATAGTGATCCTAGCTTACCAGTCCGGAAACTTTGGTAATGACGATAAGAGCAAGCATATGGTATTTGGCATGCATTGGTTTGAACTTCACTCTGAGAGTGAGTGCTTTGTGATTATCCCCGTGCTTATATTTTGACTTTTCATAAGAAAAAAAAAGGGAAATTCTTTGTTGTGAGGCACACTAGTATGTTGCTAGGTGACTTACTTGTTTGGATAGTGTCATATTGATATAAGCATGATTGTTGGTACGTAGATGATGCCATGGCTGGAATCCTTTGTGTTACATTGCTGTTTTTCAATAAGATACACCGTAGCTTAAATTGGTTGACCTTGGAGGTGGTAACTGAGTTTTGAGCTAAAATGGTTGTTGACTACTGAATGTTCTTTGTATTCTCTTAGTTATTTTGTTGCTTGAGGACAAGCAATTTTTTTAAGTTGAGGATGTTGATGTATGAGCAAAAGATAACACATTTAATGCTTTTTAGCTTAAAATAATTGTGAATCCTGAAGCAACTTTTATTGTTTTGATGTGTTTTCTCACGATATTGCAGTAAAAGGCTAAAGGGATGAAAATAAAAGACAATGGAGCAAAAGAGTTGAAAATCTGAGCAAAAAAGAAGAAAATATGGCTGACGACCACCATGATACGTTGTCATCCTTGTGATAGGCTATCAGCAGCGGCGTCAGCCTTAACCAGAAACTTAAGCCTGAGAGAAATTTCTGATGACGTCGGTGATAAGGTATCAATACGGTGATAAGGCATCACGAAGGGCGTCAGCCTAAACCAGAGAATTGAGCTTGAAGAAGAAATCTGACGATGTTGGTGATACGCCATCAGACCCCTAACGTGGCGTTAGCTTGGGCGTCACCTATTCCGAGAACTTTATTAATTTTGTTATTTTATTTCCTTAATTAGGCTTTAGTATAAATAGCATATTTTATGGTTTTTAAAGATTCATTCATCATTATCTATCAGACATTAACTCTAAAAGGAGAGACGTATTTTGCTCTCTTTCATAAAATATTCTTGTGTTTCGTATAAACTATTTTTGGATTTCTACCTTATGATTAAATTGAAGGAACTACTTGTTGTTTTCTCATCCATTCGTAAGTTGATCCTTATCATCATGAATTCAAATTTTTATTTCGTTCCTCAAATAATGAGAGGCTAATTTCATTAGCCGAAGTTATGGGATCCATGGATTAGGGTTTGATATGATGCTAGGTGTTTAACGGATTCAAAGAGTTGTAGAACATATTGAAATTCTGTTGTTTTAACTGAAATCTAGTGGTTGCAAACATTGGATTATGCCTTATTTTATTTGCTTCTAACGGAGAAATAGACTAAAGGTCGTGAATTATCAACAGGAACTCGAAAACTACCAACCTTCCGTTTAATGATTGATACCGTAACTGGATTAATCTACCTGAGATAACATCCTATTAGAAATAGATAAGTTATCTAAGTTCGAGAGAATTAGATAATAAATTTTCTGGTGAGGTTGAGAGATAAGTCTGAAAGTATCATACTCAAGGATATTCTGTTGTTTCTACTTACTCCAAGAATCTCAAGCATTACCTAGTATTTGTTAACTCCCAATACCCATGGTGAACATAACTCTGGTTTCCCATTTATCTTGATTACAAGCACTGAAGTATTGAAAGTGACATTTGACTTTCTGTGAAACTTAAACCCCCATCCTTCGAAAACAGTAAACTATCAATAAAGCATTTCGTAAACAAATCGAAGTTCACACCCTATTCCCTGTGGGATTCAACCCCAACCTAGTTGGGTTTTATATTGAAAACGATCGCTTACACCCATTCAAGAGTGTAATTTGAGCGTTATCAATGGTCTTCGTAGAGAATCGAAGACAACATTCATGACATAGTCTTCGTAGACAATCGAAGACATCATTCATAACACAGTCTCTATAGACAATTGGAGGCGTCATTTATCATCAAGTCTCTATAGACAATTAGAGATGTTATTTTATCATCAACCCTCCATAGACAATCGGAAATATCATACATCAGTCTCCATAGACAATTAAAGATATCATACATCCATCTCTATAGACAATTGAAGATGTTATCAAGTTTTCATATACAATCGAAGACGTCATCACTGAACATCAATCTTCGTAGATAATCGAAGACGACAATCAACATCATTCTCTATAGACAATTGGATACATCATACATCCGTCTTTATAGACAATTGAAGACGACAACCATCATCAGTCTTTCAAAGACAATCGAAGGCGACAATCAACATTAGTCTCCATAGACAATTGGAGATGTCATACGTCAGTCTCCATAGATAATTGGAAATGTCATTAAGTCTTCGTATACAATCGAAGACATCATCATTCAACATCAGTCTTTGTAGATAATCAAAGACGACATTCAACATCTGTCTCTATAGATAATTGGAGATATCATATACAGTTTTCATAGACAAATGGAGGAATCATTTAGATAATTGGAGACGTTATGTTAGCATCACAGTCTTTGTAGACAATCGAAGACACCATTCATCAACATCAGTCTCCATAGACACTTGGAGATGTCAACACCAGTCTTCGTATACAATCGAAGACATCATCATTCAACATCAGTCTTCGTAAATAATCAGAGACGACAATCAACATTCGTCTTCATAGATGATTGGAGATGTTATCAAGTCTCCGTAGACAATCGAAAACATCTTTTATTCATCACATAGACTTCGTACACAATTGAAGATAACTTTCATTCATCTTCAAGTCCCTGTAGACTATCGGAGACGTCACACATCTTACAATTCACAATAACAAGATATTTTGTTTTCTTTCCCAGAAGACAGTGTTAGCCATGAATCATACACTAGGGCAAATTTTGAAAACCGTTTCAAAATTTACCCTATTTTCTTTTCGAACTACATTGACCTGATTCTCGTGATACTCGAGATATGTGAAAAGCTCTAGGAAGAGTTTGGCTATCACAGCTCCACAATTATTCTTTCTCCCCATCAAATACATAATTTTGCATCCCCAACATCTCACAGCTCGATACTAGGGCAATTTTGAAAGGAACATCGGGAATAGATGAACACTTCTGTTCTCAAATGGTCCATATTTCATTAATTATTTCACATGGTATTTCACTCTTAAGAATAGGAAAATTTGCCTAATTTTGAAATTACACCCAACCTGATCCTCATGCAACTTGAGGTGTATAAGCGACCCTAAATTGGAGTTCTCTTGAATATTTTATCAAAAATAATTTTTGTCGAGGAAAATTAGCTACACGTCAACGTTTTCGTTTGAAGACTTCTACATTATCTTCAAACAAAAATGGAAAAACTGTTGACAGCTAATTTTGGCTCTCCATACTTAAACTTAACGCATTTAGGCTCTCTGATCGTTAAATGACACAATATGCAATTTTTCACATATCTTTTTCAATAGTTAATAAATTGTTGATAATCATCATTATTTTACAATTTTTACTCATTTATTGTCATATTTTAATTTTACGTGATTTCTTGATAATTATCTTTATTTTCATAAATTTTAAGATTTTTATCAATTTATTATTATTTTAATATTTTTTGCTCAGTCATTTACATACGTATACAGCATAGCACTATAATTTTTATTACACAGTATAATTTTAATTATTTATAGCATAATGTATCTTTTTTAAAGATAATTATATTTTTATTTGTTATTTATATTTTTCTGTAATTATATATCGGCATTTATTATTTTGTACGCTATTTAAAACGACCTGCAAAAAGTAAGTTTATTTAATTATTTTAATACACAGAGCAATAAACCAATCAAATTAAGGTCTACTCACTTTTATTTTATTTTCTTATTTTATTTTATCTACTTTCCCTAATTTAAGGGATATGTTGGAAGAAAAAGTAGAAATAAATATTATTTCTTACTATTTTCACTTTTTTAAATATCACACAATTATTACACACAAAGCACACACCACAAATACTCAGACCCTTAATTTTGTAAATTTTAGAATTTTTATCAGTTTATTATTATTTTAATATTTTTGTACAATCATCTACATACAAACAGAACCTAACATTGCAATTCTTTTTATATATTATAATTTTAATTGTTTATAGTGTAATATATTATATTTATTTACATTTTTTGTATTATATATATGGATATTTTTATTTTTATACCTTATCTAAAATAGTCTATAGAAATAACATTAATTTATTTTAATATTCAGAGTAATAAATTAATCGGATCAAAATCTCATCACTTTTTTTAAAGAATGACATTTGAAGTGACATTTAAAGGGTGACTTTTGGACTAAAGGATATTTTAAAATGATAAGGTGGGACACTTATTTTTATTTTTTAGACAATAAAAAAGGTTAATTTTATTGATAAATAAGGGAGTCTTTTTTATCCACAAATACACACACACCACACAATATCCCCTTTTCTCTCTGTTCTATTCACTGTTGTCGGAGCTCCGGCCACCACCCACTATCACTTTCGTCCCTCACTTTATTTTCTCCTCTCACTCACCCCTTTTTCTCTCTGCTTCTCCACTACTGTTGCTCGCCGGAGTTGATGACAGGCGAGCTCTAATCGAACCCCCAGATCCGACGACCCCAACTCCCTCTTCCTCATTCCCCGTCACCAAACCACTCCGACGCACCACCATCACCAACTGCTCCAATAAGCAGCTCTCCAACCACCATACCGTCGTCACCACGTCCCTTTTGGTTCATTTTTTGTTACTAAAAAAGTGATATTTTCACCACCGCTATTTGACCCACAGATCCAGTAGCATTTTAATTTTTGTTGTTGCTCCGGTGAAAACCGTTGAAGCAACACGACTTACATCACATAATCAATTTGTTGTCTCAGTTGGAGGGGTTTTCTAATTTTTTTTTTTTTATGTTTCATTGTTACTTGTACATATTTGGCAAACTTGGGAATATTTCGGTGAGCCTCATGATGTTGAACAACTTTCTTATCTTTGGTTCCTATTGTTGACGCCCTCGTTATCATAGTATTTGTTGGAAGATTTAACATGATTTATTTTTCGATGAACTTTCTACGGTTGAGCTATTATTATGCTATCACTGACTGTTTTGGGCAAATTTACCCCTTATTCTTTACTGGTTTTGATTTTGTGACTGATAAAAGAACACATACTATACTACTACTTTGGCCAATGAAATTATCTTTCAGACTTTATTTTACAAAGCTATTATTTTATATTAAAGGCTAACAATGATCAATGAAATTATCTCTTCGTCTGGATATTTGAGGCCATCCATTACAAAAGATGAATTTTATTTTATTAATGTTATTATTTTATATTAAGGACCAACACTTGGCCTATAAAAAAATTACCGTCGATTTTTTAGGCCTCCACAAATAAAAAGACGGATATTACGTATACAAATGCGTAACAAAATAAATATTTTGGGCAATGACGAAATCTTTATAGCATTTTAAAATTTTATCCGAGCCCACTATTTAACGAAAATTATATTTTTAAATACGTATATGCGCACATACTTTTTCAATTTATTTTAATTATTGTTTATTGTTACTAACATTTTTACTATGAGTGTTTATATAGGTTATCGAGAATACTTATTAGGAATGACATTCAAAGAAGACTTTAAATTGCGTGTATATATTTTTCATATTTTACACTTGTATAAATGTTAATCATAGTGAAATTTTATTTTTGGGGTGTTGGGCGGGATATTCTTTATTTATGCAATCTTCACCATGCGTTTAGACAAATTTAGACCGTTAATATTTATATAAAAATATTATATTGACTTAGACTATTTAATCAAATAATTTATATTTTCTACATTAAGAAATATTATGTAGTTTTTTTCTTTAGAACAAGTTTTTTCTCTATTCAATTTTATCTATTTTTACATACATATATTAATATAATTTTGTTTATATTTTTGACAATAAAACATATATATTATTTTATTACACTTACATAAAAGAATCAATTTAATCAAATAATTTACATATTATGTCGTCCTTTTTTCTCAAATAAATTTATTTTTCTTTATAATTTGAATCAAATTAAAATATTACTTGTAAATACTTTTTCTTTTCATGGCACATCAAAATACATTTTTTTTACACATCATAAAATACATATCTTTTACATGTTTTATAACAATATATTTTATTTATATATTTAATATACCTATACCTTTACAGAGTTTTAAACATTTATATTTTTTTAGAAGAATTATTTTATACTTAACACACATACTTTTTATATTATTTTAAATATACCTCGTCCCTCTTTGATAAATTTAGTCTAGCCGGGTACCATAGTTGTGGATCCCGAAGGGTGCTTAATCCCTTTCCTTCGAGATAATTTAAACTCTTACCTAGAATCACAACTGGTTTTCACAGACTGAAATATAAATCATACGTGCTAGTAATTCAAGAGGTTTATTTTCCTTAAAAATTAGGTGGCAACTCTGTACAAAATTTTAATTCTTTTTCAGAGTCCACGAGTTGTGCTTGTTTAATCATGGAGAAAATAGGGCATGCATAAGGTAAGGTCACATGTCGTAGGTCGGACTCGTTACCAAACTAGTGAGATAGCCTAAGGTTGCTGTCTTGGTAATGACTAGGACCTTGTGAACTATAAGGTCTGGTCATGAGTCATAGGGTGTGTGTAATACCCTGTAGTTTCTAAGGTAAGAGACGAACCATTTTTCCTACATATGAAACCTCCTATCCTGTGAGTAGCATTTTAGTGCATGACTTACAATGAGTATCCTAGTTATAAGATAGCTTATGATATATTAAGCATGTTCATATGAGTCACTTAAGGTAATACAAGCTAGAGTTTTTGAATCCATCAAGTTTTAGTGTTCGATTTTGCAAGAGTCATCTTTGAACGAGTATAACTCGATGTTAATGTGGTATTTCTGCATATTTCTACCCACCAAATTGTATATAATTGAATTATCTTTTCAACGATACCAATTTCGCCTTAATCCAATACCCGAGCAAAAAGTTATGCCTATTTTTGTGAGAGGCAGTAAGTATAGGCAATTAGTTAGGCCCCGCCTAACCCAAGCATAGGCGATTGGTTAGGCACCGCCCAAACCAAGCATAGGCGATCACTTGGGTACCGCCTAAGCCAATTCCAGGTGTCAAAAACACTCCGTCTTGAGTTATTTTAAAGGGAATTTAGTCTTTAAATACTCCTTACACGTCCCTAAACTTACCCTACGAAATTTATATCTTCTAAACATACTGCAACCCTATTTTCATCTCAAAGCTCATCATCCAAGATCACTAAAGGAGAAAAACAACTAGGGTTGCATAAGTAAGCTTGAAGATCCAATTTCAAGGAAATTCCTCCGTCAATCATCAAGAATCTTCCTTCTAAGGTATGCGTAATGTTCATCCACGGATTCCTTTCATCCGTGAAGTTCAAGGATCAATCTTTAAAATACAAAAGCTTGGTTGATTGTGGTGATATGATCACACCAATGTTGATGCTTGTTTGTTTTGCTATATAATAGTATTGTGACTGTATATCTCATGAAAGTTATGTTGTTAGTTGAAAAACATGATCTTTAGATAGATTGATAGAATGCAAGTATGAAATCCACCTATGCCTTAAAGAATGCATGCAAGGTGTTCGATAAAATGCCTAGTATGTTATAACTTCATATTTACATGATTTCATGATATCTAAATAACAAGTTCATGTTAGTCATACACTCCAATATGAATTTCCATGCAAATTATGTGTTGTTATTATTGTGGTATAAAACATGTTTGATAATGGAGATATAAATTATGTACACAAAATATATCCATGCTTTCCCTACCATATTTGAGATGTTGAATAAATACATGAAGTATAATATCCCCCAAATCATTACAATATGAACTAAACGTTATATGTTGTCGTTCCCTTATGCTTGAATGGTTTCCATGCGATTGCGATGAATAGTATATGTTGTCGGAATGCCCATGATATTAGAATATGAGATTTATGACTTGATTATAAGCATTCCTATTCATGATAGATATTATGATGATCATGTACTTCATGAAATCCCCCACTCATGTATTATGGATTTTTATTGATGGTCGTGTACTCAAGAAATTCAAGTTGTATCAGTTTCCTTCCATCGAGTCCTGGGGGTACTTGTACCCAAAAAATATTGATATGTGCCTAGAACCATGTCATGTTTTCACGATACTCTCAGTCAAGCCATGATCTATAGAATTAAGTCAGTCATGTGACTCAGGAAAACTCAGTAATCTCAGTAATCTCAGTAACTTCAACAACCTCAGTATTCACAGTCAATCTCAGTAACTTCAGTACTCTTAACCAGTCCTCAGAACTCAGTACATTCCATCAGTCATTGGAATCCAGTAAACTTAGTTTAGCTCTGCTAAACAATAACACTAGTATCAGTCCAATTAATCAGTATCAGTTTAGCTAATCAGTTCAGTTTAGTTATTCAGTTCAGCTTACTTATTCAGTTCAGTGTCCTTCAGATGGGAGTAGAAGTTAGCACCGAGTGAACCTAAGGATGGGAACTCACCCGTCAATTCAGGGTGTGATTCTTAGTAGCAATCCTTGTGTTCCAGAACTACGTAGCCAGCGTAGGTTAAGACATCTTAACCTGTCAGCATAGGGTTGATGGGGTGGCTTAACCCATTAGTTTAGGGTTCCCACCATTCTCATTGAGTACCCTCCAGATAAGGGTCACTCACAGCTGTCCTTACCAGTGGCGCGGTATTGACACCCCTCCAGTCGGGGCAGAGATTGGACCCCAGCTTAGCCATAATGGCATACACGGGGCATGTTGGTTAAACACTATTTCCCACAGTTTTAGTATCAGTCTCAGTCAAAGAACTTAGGGCATTCTTCAGATTTCAGTATATACAGGACTGTCAGATACAGTCATCCGTGTTATCAGTTTCAGTAACAGTCTCAGTAAAGAACTCAGATAGTTCTTCAGATTTTAATATATGAGGACTGCCAGATACAGTCAACTCAGAAATAGAATTGTACTCAGATAGTTTTCTTTAGATTTATGGACTGTCAGATACAGTCACTTATGCTATCAATCACAAAAGTTATCAGAACTCATGCTATCAGTACTCAGCTTCAGGACTGTCAGATACAGTCAATCAGACCAGTTCTTCATAATTCAAACTGTCAGAAATAATCATTCCTTTATCAGTAATATAGTATCAGTCTCCCAATATTCAGTAATATAGTATCAGATCCATCACTTAGTAGTGATTTACATATCAAGGTCAGTAAACTCAGTCTTTCAGAATCTCATTATCAGTACACTCAGGTTGTTAGTATTCAGACTCAGTAGTCAGTATCTCCACGAGTTCAGTTACAATTATGTATGCATGTATGTACTCTCACGTTCATATCAGTCAGTATTTTTCATGCATATAACCCTTTGCATTTAGCCTACCTCACTCATATACTCAGTAAATTCAGATGTACTGACGTATTTGTGCTATGGTTCTTTCTCTTATGTTACACCATAGGTTCAGAGGCATGAGCTCCAAATCAGCAGTAGATTCCTGGATCAGCAGTCAGAGTTAGACGTGAGTCCTCATCCTTCGAGGACATGATGATTTCATTTCTATTTCAGTTTTCAGTTCATTTCAGTAGTTGGAGTTAGTTGGGGACATGTTCCATCAACTCCTTATTCAGTTCAGTTAGAGGCTTTCAGACTAGATGTCAGATTAGATGTTCAGACTTCAGTATTTATGTTTTTTTTTTGTATTGTTATACCAAATTTTTCAGATATGTATCAGTATTGAACCTTATGGCCTTACAGTTTATATTTCTACATATTTTATGAGATATTAAGCAGTTTACAGGTACAGATATTAGTCATGGGTTAGCTTGTGGTCCTTCGGGGTCATGAGCACCATGTAACATTCCGGTTCAGCAAATCGGGGCGTTACAGTGTGACTCATAACCCAACCAATGAAGGCTGCTCTTAGTCATTGCCTAGACTACGATTCTAAGCAACAACTCGTACCCAGATGCTACGAGTTGTTAAGTGACCTATAACGACTGGGTGGTTTTTTCTGTGTTTTAATAAAGAAAACTTTGGTCATTTTCCTTTTTCCTCAATTATGACCCACGACCTAATATACCCTAAGGGACCATATAATTCTCCATTAATCGATCGTAAGCTACTCTTAGACTCTCTATGATCCTCCAAGCAAGGACAACTAGGGGTTGTAAGAATTTGACCTTTAGAGCTTAAATGGGTGATTTCCCTCCATAATTGTGATACTTTCAGGCACGTAATCTCTTTCTTTCAACTTATTTTCTCTAAAGGCATATGTTTTATTTTTATTCATGTGGATTTGAATGTGGATTTAGATTGAGGGTTTTAGAATGATAGTTACTTGAACTAGATTTGCATGGCTATAATGTATTTGTTTATGTTTTATTTAAGTATTTTGAAACCGTTGGGGTGCATGGGTCTGGTGAATGAGATAGGGGTCGAGGCATTCCTCGAATTTGATGATTTTTGTTTGGAATTTGATTTTAAAAATTGTATTCTCTCAACCTACTTGCATATTTGGCTTTGAAATATGGATAATCACATGATTTGGCTTACTCCCCTAAACTAATGCATTCCATAGATGGTCAAACGGACAAAATGGTTTCTTAAAGGCCTTGTTAACCATGATTTTTAGTTTTAAAGTGGAAGCTTGGGGGTCATGGCATTCCCTCAACTTGATTTAATAAACTAAAGAGGGTCATGACATTCCCTTTAAGATTGATGGAATTGGAATGACGTAGTTATAAGCTTATAAGCATGATGGTATGACGATACCTATGATATATGCCTTAACGGATAATTCCTTGGATAAACGATTGGGTTGTGTGAAAATATTTTAATTAGGCTTAATGGAGGTTATATAGCTCACCGTGCAGGTATGAATCCCAAGGATGACGAACACTAAAAACCATATTTGCCATCATGGGATCTTGATGACCGTGTGCACAGTTCACAATATCAACATATACATGCATCTTGGATTGACGTTAGTTCGGGGCATTTACTGGTCTTCCTTGGATATCTCTGGTCCGTGTGGCTTATACACACTGAGGCCTTTTCAGCAGGGAGATTTGAACCCATATAGGCCGTAGATGCCTTTAGGAAAGTTAGAGCTACACAACCCAGGTTAATATTTTAAATCTCATGCTAAACCTTATTCCCTATCCCGGCATATCATATATATATATATACATGAATATTTGCTATCATTTTGGAATAATTTGGATTGATTGATCATGTCATTATTTTATTCCTCTCCTAAGTTACATGCTAGCGCTCAACCCGCTAACCATCCCAGATGTTGTATCCCCACGCGATGTAGGATCTGAAGATACTTTTATTTTCTTGCGCAGTGGTAAGTGATTTCTGGATTGTTCGAGAGTCAACTTTGAAGTAGTAAGCATCCATTCTCCGGAAGACCCTCATTTCATGGTCTTGTCTTTACTTATATTTTAGACAATTTCGATGGATATTTGTATACGATCGGGGGAATGTCCTGACTTTGGTTGATTTTTAGTATTTTAGGAGCTTTGTAGACAGGATGTGGGTGGATTTGGTATTATGGAATCTTAGATCCTATTCAATTGATTTATCAATTTTATTATATGTTCAAAACTCAGTTCTATCTTCTTATATGTTCAAAACTCAATTCTATTTTGTTATATGTTCAAAACTCAGTTTTATCTCGTTATATGTTCAGAATTCATCTGCTACTAGATGTATTGTGTTCTTGTTGGCTAGGTTAATGGGGGTGGTCTACGGTCCTTGGTAGACTTAATATACCCTTCATGACTAGACTCTAGTTGGGGGAGGGGGGGGGGGTGTGTGCCTTTGGTTTGTTAGTGTCTAGTGTTACTTTGTGGGTGTCGTATCTTTGTTATTTCATCTTGTTTCATGTTTTATTATGACTTTGTTTACTGTCCTTTTGTCTTAAGCCATGGGCCTTTCGAAAATAGTCTCTCTATTTCTTCGGGGGTAGTGTTATGGACTGCGTACATTTTACCCTCCCCAAACTCCACTGTATGGGAATATACTAGGTTGGTTGGTTGGTATAAAGACAAATGAACTTCCTAGGAACTGAATTGGCAGTCCCAGCAAGTTATAAATGACTTCGGGCAGCTATAGGAAATCTCTAAATGTAGAAAAAAAATTTAAAAAATGAAAAATAGTCTGGAGGGCTATTACAGTTGTGCATTAGTGAAGATCAAGTGCAATAAAACTATGAATTGACTCTTGTGATTCATTCAGGACACCACAAAAATAATTTGATAATGTTACTAGGCTAATGTCAACGTTTCAGACTAGATAGAACCAACGAATTTACCAAAAGAGATTGTTATTTTCAAGTTACCCTCGAAAAAACCTTTAAGCCAAAATAACTAGTTTCTCATCTAAATGTTCAAAACTCAAAATATAGCCTCAGAACTCAAACCAACCATGCTACTAACCCAAAATCGATTTCAAATCTAGTGAAACTAATAGAATCATCATCCGATACTCGAATCATAAAATTTTGACCAAAGTTAAATAAATCACTTTAAAGGCTGCTCAAAACCTCAAAGTCACATAAATTTTTCCTGAGTATTTCAGGCACCATACCAACCACGGGCAAGGTTCAAATGACCAAAACATATAAAAATCTAAAAATCATCATGAGAGTTGTTACACATTTTTAAAAAATTAACCTTAATTAAATAAATACTCCACTCATTTATTTTTACTTGTCTAGTATTTTCTTATCACCCATTAAGGAACAATAAATAGCATGAAATTATTATAAACCCGTTTGCCCGTGAAATTCTCTTACTTTTTTTCAAAAGATTTTTACACTTTATTTGAAAATAAATGCTTGGCCATGATAATTTCAAATAAAACTTGATATTGTATTTGAAATTTGAAAAATAGTTAAAATTCTGCTTTCACATTTTTCTTTTTCTTTTTCAAAAGATATATAAATTTTTTATTTACTTAAAATAACTCATTTAAACTATATTTCATGTTTAAATCATATTTTATGTTGTTTTATATATTAACAATTGTCCAATTTGACTTGTCTAGGTTAGAAAGTCAGGAGGTAATAAATCATTTTGTGTTTATTTTACCCTTATACTAAATACTATTTATTTTTCAGCATTTAGATAACTTATAACTAATAGAAATGATATAGTAAATTTACCTTTTTATACCAACATGGGTTGTGGTGCAGTGGATGGGGCTGCTCCACCCTTAATCAGAGGTCGAGAGTTCGACATTGGGTATGGATAAAACTCTGTTGGGAGCACTGTCACATTAATGGGCCCAGCAACGCGTGATCCGGATTAGTCGGGGCTCCAGTGCGGGCATCGAACACCGGATGGGAAACCAAAAAAAAATTTACCTTTTTATTTGTTTTTTTAAAGAATGTAAATTGAAAAAATGTTCTATTACCACCTTGAACTATACGCGAAAAGGCTGAAAAACACCCAAACTTTAGGAGGGTCCTATTACTCCTTGTACTAATTAAAATCGTATTTTTGACAACTTTAGTATCTACGTGGAACATACGTGGCACACACGTGTGCCTACATGGACCCTTCTTGTGCCACGTATGTGCCATGTAGCTACTAAGGTTGTCAAAAATACGATTTTAATTAGTCCAGAGGGGTAATAGGACCCTCCTAAAGTTTAAGTATGTCTCAGTCAATAATTTAGGAGCAACGACGTTACTATGCTTTTTCATCAATTTCAAGTTAAATACGGATAAGTAAAGATAAATGAAGGAAGTAATAGCTATTTATCATGATTTTTACTTATGTAAAAACTCACTAATAATATTGTTAAATAGATTACTAACCTCTTATTTATAGTAAAAAAATAAACACCAATGGTGGACAGGAAGGAGAGAACATCATATAGGCCACTGTAGTTATACCCTTTTTCTTAATATTTTCTCAATCAAGACCATATATTGAAAATGGGCTAGCAAAGCAAGACCTCAGGAAATATTTTGAGACAACATTAATAAATGTACGTATGTCATAAAGTGTCTATAACGTGTCTAGTTGCTCGTTTTCTTTTATATCATTGGCTCGAAAAATTCTTGTCACGAGTACAGCAGGAAACCTCTTAATCATTCTTTTCCCCGGAATAATCTTTTTAGCTTTATTTGAAAACTAACATTTGATTATGAAAACTCAAAACTCAATTTGAAGTTGAATTTCAAATTTAAAAATAACTTATACTAACTGGTTTTTCAACTTCATCACTTTAATTTTAAATAAAATATTCTCTTTTTCTACTTCGTAAGAAGTATACCAAATACAACTTTATCTTCTATTCTAGTTTTAAAAAAAATTCAAATTTATTTTCGATTCCAGTTTTTAAAAATTTCCTATAAAATAAAAACTATTTAATTTCCCAAAGGCCAACTAGAAATTCAAGCTGCGATTGTTTGTACCTGATGCCACATGAGCAAACATTGGCCGAAACATAAAGTACCTGTATCATAGATGAGTTTAAATTTTATGTATCATCAGTCGGTGTATTAGCTTTTACACCATCAGGTAATATTAGTAATATTTAATCACAATTAATTATTTTTAAAAAATAAAATAAAAAAAGAATATCAACAATATACCCCCCAAAAAAAAGATATTCATGGAAAGTAGAATCCTACTTGATTCCAACTAAAAAATTAGTGACATAGCCAAATTATTTTCTTTCCCAAATTTAATACAATTATGAATATTTTTGTATGCTTCATCGATTCAAGTAAGCAGCGAAGGTTATTGCACCTTATAATTTTTTTTTTAAAGTAAGCTTCAAGTATTACAATAAGTTTCTTCCTCTTAGCAGTATTGTCATCATATGTTTCAAACAAATTGTAGATTCTTTTCTTGTTTACTAGCATAACAGATCTAATCGTTGATAGTGAGGGCTTATTAGAAGCTTCATTAACCTGTAATTGATTCAGATAACAATTTTTTGAACGTCATAGGAAAGATGCAGAACAAACACTTGCAGGAAAAGATTGTACCATCAAATTCTATACCTTTTGGCAAATGATAAAGTAGTAAATATAATTTTTGGTTTAAGAGACGTGAAGCTTAGATGATAAAAAAACTCTCTTGGATACATTTTCATTAGCATATAAAAATTCACCATTTATGGTGTAATTGAAATCCTATAACAAATCAATGTAATAGGATGATGACGATAGAAGAAATATTAAGAGAGAAAATGAAATAATTACTTTAAATGGAAATTGAGAATTTTAAGGAAAGAGAGAGGAAAAAGGCAAAATCAATTCTTTAATTTTATTTTTAAAAAGAAAAACATTAGGGAAAAACTGGTGACCTCCATAAAATTTAAACTCATAATAAATAGACTATACTGAGCATTTAACAGCTAAGTTATGAGCTTGACCCAATTACGTGTGCACTCCAAAGCCACCACATGTCAAAAACAAGTCCCTTTTTTGTGTTTTTACTTTTAATAAACCCACGACTTTCCCACGCTTACATTCCTTCCTTAAAATAGCCCAAATTCTCTTTCACAATCTTCAATATCCAAATTAAACAAGGTCAATCATTCCCACTATTTCTATTGCATGGCTGATTATCCTTTTAACGTTATCCCAAGTGACAATCCTCCCCCATTAGAAAACCTGTCTCCGAGTGGCGGATCCGCTTCCTCCAGTGGTGTGCTATCGCCTCGTAGGCATCCGAATTTCAAAGGAATCCGGATGAGGAATGGTAAATGGGTATCCGAAATACGTGAGCCTCGAAAGACTACACGTATATGGCTAGGTACTTTTCCAACTGCCGAGATGGCTGCTGCTGCTTACGACGTTGCAGCTTTGGCATTAAAAGGCCCTGATGCCCAATTAAACTTCCCAGATTGCGCTAGCTTGTACCCCATGCCTACTTCTCTATCAGCCGCAGACATTTATGCTGCGGCTGCAAATGCTGCGGCTGCTAGAGCACCTCGTCCGTCAGAAAGTAGTACTGCTGATCAGGCGCCTGATCAGACAGCTGGAATTTCTGAAGGTACTGTAGCAGCATCAGCACAAGGGCAAGAGTTTGTGGATGAAGAGGAGATTTTCGGAATGCCCAGATTGTTGGATGATATGGCAGAGGCAATGCTTGTTAGCCCGCCGAGGATGCATCAATCAACATCTTATGATGAATCACCTGAAAACTCTGATGCAGATAGTCTCTGGAGTTACCCATAAAGTATGAAAGCAACCTCTCCACTCTTCAAATATGAGAAAATTTGCCCCCCCAGCATGTACAGTCCAGAAAGTAGAATAACGGAACCACTATTTATAACTTAGTGGGTCATTTGGTTTTTGTTTTGGTTTGTTATGGTGTTCTTAAGTCCTCGAGAAACAGTTTCAAGAAAGGACGTGCAATAGGAATTCAAGAAACTGTTTTGTCTTTTTTCTCAAAAAAAAAAAAAAAAAGAATAAGGTACTTTTATTGAAAACAATGAACTTTGACTTTCTCAAAAATCAAAATAATCTGTTCAAGAAGTCAAAGAAAATTGTTTTCAGGTTTTGAGTAACTTCTTCAAAATCAAACTAAAAACAAATACACCCATATAAACTTAGTTGGTATATGGACTCTCTCTATATATATAGGTGAGAGGTCTTTTTTCTTGTAATAGGGAAAACTAATTAATTGGATGAAGTTATAAGCATTTCGTCATTTTGCGTCTTTCAACCCGGAGATATGAAGCTCTTAGGAACCAATGTAAGAGAGCTTGCTTTGAAGGTTTGACTATGTGAAGTAATATTGCAAGTGTCAGAATGCCCATCCCTACTCGTGTTATGAAATATAATGACCGTTTTTCGAAATATAATGAATGAAATGATAGTTTGTGTTAATATATTCTCTATTGATGAAAATTATTTATTCTTAGCTTTTTTTTTAAAATCAAACATCTTCCTCAACCTTGAACTACAATCATTCTCCCCTTTATTCTTTGTAATGTTTAGTTTACCCTTGGCTTTTTCAATATTGCATTGATGTAATATTTTCTTCTATTATATATTTACAACAACAACAACAACAAATCCATTATAATCCCACCAAGTGGGGTCTGGGGAGGGTAAAATGTACGCAGTCCATACTGCTACTTTCGAAGAAGTAGAGAGGCTGTTTTCGATAAACCCCCAACTCAAGATAATGAATGGTTAACAAGGTCATAGTAATACATGAAACAAAATGGGTGGTTTAACCAAAATAAGAAATGAGAGATAATAAAAATAGAGCTAAGGGAGCCACGAAAATAAGAGCGATATGAAATTAAAAAAACAGGAAATAAGAAATAAGAAAAAGTCACCCCATAGTATAAGCTATACAGTAGCGGCTCCTACCACTGGACGCAGTCGTAGGCTTACTAACCCGTCTACACCAGAGCTCCCTAACTACTAGCTATAACCCATACACGCACTAATATTCTACCCTAATCCACGACCTCAACACCTTCCTATCGAGGGTCATGTCCTCAGTAAGCTGCAACAGCCCTATGTCATGTCTAATCACTTCTCTCCAGTATTTATTCGGCCTACCTCTACTTTTCTTGAAACCATCCCACACTAGCCTATCACACCTACGAACTGGGGCATCCGTGCCCCTCCTCATCACATGCCCAAACCATCTTAGCCTTTTTCCTGCATCTTGTTCTCCATCGAAGCCACTCTCACCTTCTCTCGGATAATCTCATTCCTAACTCTATCCCCTCTAGTAAGTCCACACATCCAATGCAACATTCTCATTTCCGCTACCTTTAATTTTTGAATGTGGGAGTTCTTGACTGGCCAACACTCTGCACCATAATGTATGGCCAGACGAACTGCCACTCTGTAGAACTTGTCTTTAAGATTTAAGGGTACCTTCTTATCATACAACACTCCCAAGGCGAGCCTTCACTTCATCCAACCTGCTCCAATACATTTAGAGACATCCTCATCAATCTCGTCATTCTCCTGAATCATAGACCCGAGATACTTAAAACTATCCCTCTTACAAATATCTTGGGAATCCTACCTCACCACTACTTCGTCCTCCTACTTCGAGTCACTGAACTTGCATTCCAAATACTCCGTCTTGGACCTACTCAACCTAAACCCCTTAGATTCGAGGATTTGCCTCTAAACCTCTAATTTTTCATTCACATCCTCCCGCATCTCATCAATTAGGACTACATCATCTGCAAATAACATACACCAAGGCACCTCATCTTGAATCCTCCACGTCAACACGTCCATCACTAAAGCAAACAAAAATGGGCTGAGAGTCTATCCCTAATGTAATCCTGTTTCAACCGAAAAATGATCTGAGTCTCTCCATGCCGTCCTCACCCGAGTCTTCCCTCCATCGTACATGTTCGTAATAACTCAAATGTATGCCGTCGGGACCCCTCTTACCTCCAAGCATCTCTATAAAACCTCCCTTGGGACTTTGTCATAAGCCTTCTCTAGGTTGATGAACACCATGAGCAAATCCCTCTCCCTTTCCCTATATTTCTCCACCAATCTTCTCACCAGGTAGATTGCCTCTGTCATCGAGTGACCAAGCATAAATCCAAACTGATTCTCCAAAATAGACACGACCCTCCTCAATCTCCGCTCAACCACCCTCTCCCAAATCTTCATAGTGTGACTCAACAACTTATACCTCTATAGTTATTGCAACTCTGAATGTCACCCTTGTTTTTATACAACGCAATCATCGTACTCCATCTCCAAGCTAATGAAATTTTTGCAGTCTTGAAAATATCGTTAAACAAATTAACCAGCTCCACCTATAAAGTTCCAAAAATCCACCAAAATTTTATCAGGCCCCGTCGCCCTGCCCCTTCGCATCCTACGAATAGCCTTCCTGACCTCCTCAAGCTTAAAAAGTCTATAGTAACCGAAATATCGATTTTCCTCTAAGTGCTCCAGCTGCCCTAGCTCGATGTTTTTGTCCCCCTCCTCGTTCAATAAGCCATGAAAATACTCCTGCCATCTCTTCTTAATATGGACATCCTCCACCAAACCTCTCCCATCCTCCCCCTTAATTCACTTTATCGGATCGAGATCACGACCTTTTCACTCCCTGGCTTTAACCAGCCTATACAATCTCTTTTCCCCGTCTTTCTTCTCTAGCCTTGCATACATGCTCTCGAACGCTGTTGTCTTTGCAGCTATAACTACTAACTTAGCCTTATTCCTTGCTACTTTGTACACCTCCCTAATCACCCGCTTTTCTTCATCGTCCTTACTCTCAATTAATTGGACATACACCCTCTTCTTACTCTCCACCTTCTTTTCAACCTCTCAAAATACCCAACACTTCTCTCGCAGTCTCCGTAATGCAGTTAGAAGCCCTTTTCCATATAACATCCATATCTCCCCTGCACTCCCACACCCCTATTCTTGCCACCTTCTCCCTTATCTCCAGAGCACTACCCAACATCAAGCCTTCCTACTTAATTCTAGGTCAGCCCTCCCCAATCCCTCTCTTGTTGCACTTTTTGATTTTCAAGTCCATCACCAGAAGCCTATGTTGGGTTGAAAGATGCTCACTCGAAATGACCTTATAGTCCTTACAAAAGGCCCTATCCATCTTTCTAAGAAGTAAAAAGTCAATCAGAGTCTTGGCTATTTCACTTCAGAATGTAATCGGGTGATTCTCTTTCTTTGGAAAATTTGAGTTCACAACCACCATCCCAAAGGCCTTGCAAACTCCAATAGAGCAGCTTCTTCCCCATTTCTATCACCGAAACCAAAACCTCCATGCACATTATCATAGCCTCCCAGTAAAACCACAATATGCCTATTGAAGTCCCCTGCTATGACAATCTTCTCCGAGCTAGGCATGCTTCTAACCACCTCGTCCAAAGCCTCTCCAAAAATTGCTTTAACCTCATTATCCAAGCCTGTCTGCAGCGCATAAACACTATACACATGCATAAAAAATCCCCCAATGACCAACTTAATCATCATCAACCTATCACTGACCCTCCTGACCTCCACCACCTACCCTCTAAGCTCCTCGTCCACTAAGATACCCACTCTATTCTGACGTCTCTCACTCTCTGAGTACCAAAGTTTATACCCATCTACATGTCTCGCCTTAGATCCTACCCACTTAATCTCCTGAACATACACGATATTAATTCTCCTCTTCTTAAGAATCTTCACTAGCTCTACGGACTTACCCTGAGAGTCCCTATGTTCCATCACCCTACCCTCAACCTATCTTCTTTCGCCTCTCGTTTATCACTACCACCCCTCACTGAACCAGATCTACCACCCGACCTAGACCTCATACCCGCCCCTATCCTTCCCTCATCTGCCCTACCCAAAATGATTCCTTGTCCTAGCCTCCTTGGACATGACCCTACTCCACCATCAATCCCCAAAGCCACTACACAAAAATTGAAACAAAGGCCCAAATAGACAAGCAAACAAGCAAGGTAATAGCAGGGGAAAAAGTCGTCACACACAAAATACCCTAGCCGGTCTAGCAGCTAAAACAACACACAATATCCACTAAAAGCTAAAACAACTAGTCCCAACTCTAGTCATAATACAAATAAAAGTACCAAGGAACAGAATAATATATAAAAACTAAATTGAAGAAAGTAACTAAAAGTCAAAGTTTAGCTGTCACCAAATATTCCTGGGTGTTATTGGTTCCGGCAAATTCTGTTGATGAAATTAATTGCCGGAGGTATGTCACCGGATCAGACCCTTCGGAGCTTCGCCTAAATATCGCCCACTCTTGCCGAAATTTGAACGTTGGCTTGTCCTCGTACCAACCTGCTCTGACTAGTGTACCTCCCGTATTCGTCGCTCGAAATAAGTCGAGCCGGCAGAAATCCTAAACCCGCTGGCGATAGCAGCGTCTAGGTGGGGGCAGAGGGGAAGAGAGAGGGGAAGGTATAGAACGAGGGTTGAGAGAGCTAGGGAGACAAAGAAATGAGGGAGAGAGAGCCCACTTACCTAATACCAGCGTTATCTACACTGTCGTTGGTGTCTTGCTTGAGACGGTCAGTGACCGTTAAGCACAAAGGAACTTTTTAGAGAGGAACGTGTTTTTTTTTAGCAAAATTATTTTTCCTGACGAACTCTTCTATTATATATTTATTTTTATTAATTTTGGTATTTACAACTTTTATTTAAATTCATTAACATATTTAGTGAAATATTATATATATATATATATATATATATATATATATATATATATAGTTTAAATCTAATGCCTTTTTATTTATCACTTATACTTTTATAAGCTAAATTATAGAAATAGCTAACATGTAGGCAATAAATGAGGCATAATAACTAAAGTTGCATAATTAAATAACGTAACTATGGTTTAGTAGCTAAAATAAATAAATAAATTATAGATTGTATATAAAAATATAAATTTACTATAGAAATTTGTATATAAGTCCTAAATTTTTTTAGTACGTATACAAATAAAAACCTTTAAATATTTGCATATGAGCTTCGAAATTCACTTTGTATATGAATACAAATGTATATGAGCTCCAAAAATAGAGAGCAACCAGCCACCCCACCCCGCCCTCCTAAAATTATAGATTCTTATATGATCCCAAAAATATATAAATACAAAGGAAATATATATTTAGCTATTTAATATAAATTTTAGCTGCAAATGATAATTATTTTAAACATTAGTTACTCCTAGTAATTTTGACTTGGTGTTATACTTAATTTTTCATTGTTATATTACATGTATTGAGAATATATATATATATATATATATATATATAATTATGTAAATAGATGCATGCTTTTAATTCTCTTATATCCTCTAATGTCTATGCATATAAATGAATTTTAGTTGTCAGTAATGCAATATTTTCCAAATTATAGTTTAATTTTATTAGTAATAATCATTTAATTTATTACAAAATACCTATATTATTATTGATTATCTTGTATTACCTGCATTGAAATATATTTATAAAGTTATAATTTCCAATTATTTTCATTTGTATAAATAGACATTAGAATTTGTTTATTATTAATAAAATTAATTTCTTATTTTGCTCATTTATTTCATTATAGAACATCATTAACTTATATGGTTAATGAGTATTTCTCACCTTGTTTTTTTCATCAGAAAATAAAATTTATTTATAGAAAATATGTTCAATATATTTTAAAAAATAAAAAATGTAATTATAAAGAAGCTTTTTAAAAAAGTTGATGATAAAAGGGTAAAATAGGTATTTCAAAAATTTAGTTAGAATAGAAGGGGGAGAAAGATTATTGTTTGAAGTTGAAGAAGATATTTGATTTTTAAAAAAAGTTCGGGGGTATAAATGATTTTCACCTCAGTTTGCAGCTACAAAAAAAAGGTATGTTTGCGGGGGTTATATTGTGAAGGTAATTGAAAACTCCACAAATTGTATTAAGTTGCGGCGGTTTGTAAAACCTCTACAATTTAATTTATTTTGTGGTGATTTTTGAGTTATACTGGGAGGATTTTTAAAGCCCCTATATATTATTTTGTTATTGCTAAAATATTTAATTGCCTTATTTTTTAAAATATTTTCGCACCAAAAAAGAATGCGACAAATTCTCCTATTTTTTCATTTTAGTAAATTTCTACCTCTTCTGATTTCAATTTCTAGGTTTTCTCATTTTACTGTGGCTAAGCGACACTCTACTCTCAACTCAATATCATGAAATCGTAAGCTTCTTTGTCTTTCCTTTCCTTCAATTTATGTTTTAGGATAAAAAAATATGTAAATTTTCATGAAACTTTTGATGCTCAAGAAGAAAACATTTATGGAAGACCTGACATTTTGATAAATTATGATTTATGAAAGGCATAGTTTTGTTGTGCTTTTCCCCTACGCCCTCCTTTGGTGTATAAATTTTCTCTCTATTGTTGGATTTGGGATTTGAATTAGGTCCCATAGAAGTTCAATATCTCTCAAGAAATTATAAGGTTGACTTTATTTTTCTGAAAAAATATTCACAGTCTACCATAATTTACCATTGTGATGAATCTTTCTAGGTGAACCTTTGTTATTTTCTGTATTTCAAGAATTTACCCGACTTAGGTGTTGTAAGAATCTATTTTCCTGCCATTTAAGCTCTTTGGCAGTGGTGAGTTTCAAGTATTTTAAAAAAAATTATGATACTTGTAGATGAAAGTTAATGTACTTGTGTTTTCTTCATGAGAACTATGCTGTACTTGTATCTTTTATGCTGTTTCTTGTACTTTAATTTTGCACTTTTGTTAAAATAAAATTTGTGTTGCTTTGAATTTCTTTTTCTTAAGCCGAGGTTCTATAAAAAACAACCTCTCCGAATTGGGTAAAAGCTTAGTATAGTTACAGGCCATACTGCTTGGAGGTCTAAAGGGGCTCTTTCTCCATCATCCCAGATTTAGAATTTCCTTAATATGTCTATTGTTTTCAATCATGGTTGCTCTTCGATTCTTCGAGGCAAGTTAGACCAGCAATGGTCTTAGCTATTGAGTACTAACAGCCTGGGATTTGAGCATTCTTTACTAATGTTGTTCGATTAGATTTTGGAGACATGAATATGTCATTAATACCTTTCCTAGTTGATTAGGCTCGAAGATATATTTAGAGAGGAGTAGGTGTGTGATACAAGAATAATGACTGCCTTAGATTTTGACGACATCATTTAAAGTCATTATGTGAAGAATCAAGCTTTGGTCGCATGAAGGGAACGAGATCATACTTGGAGGGGATGTTTTGAGCCTACCATTGATCAAACCTGAGTGTGAAAGATTTCTTGGAGCCTTAAAGACTTAAGGACTCTTGGGTTCGGACTACCTTTGTTGGTTCACGATTTTGGTTCCCTTTACTAAGGGCATTTTGGTCACTTATCCTTAAAGGCATTTTGGACAATTCATATTAGCTTCCAATACACCAAGGCCACCCTTGGTCATGAAGGGTATTGTGGTCTTTTTGTCTACTTTTGTAATATACTATAAGTAGTACATTTTAGGTCTTTTCTCTTTAGTTTATGAAAGATGAAATATTGAAACACTTAAAATCCTCTCACTTGAGAGTAGACCAACTTAGTATAGTTTTAGCATAGGGCTTGGAAAAGCTAACATTGTTCTTTACTTGGAAATGGTGGATCTTGAGGTGAGTTGATTCCCTTGGAGGTCACCGTCAGAGTGTGGTTTTGATTATTACATTCATTAGGGTTTTTTAAGTTTAATACACTCTTTAGTTCTTAATTTTGTAATAATCTTGGTCTCACTATCTATCCTTTACTTTTGTTGTTATTATCTTGTGTAGTGGACTGTTTTGGGTCATTTATTAAATCTGAAACTTGTGTTATTGTTGTTCATATTGTTCATCACATTTTATAGTTATTTTGGTGTTGAAATACACCCTTGTATCTTGTATTCTTGTTGTTGGTAGCGAATCCGAGTGTGGTCTCCATCTTGGTCTCGAATCCTTAAGATTAGTGAACTGATTTGGAGTGTGTTTTGTGTTTCCGTTGTCATTCTTATATCATTTGGTATCAAAGCAAGGCTTTATCATGTTCCTAAAAGATCAAATCTTGGGCTAGCTCACTTGAAAAACCAAAAAAAAAAAGTTGAAATCTAAAAATTCCAGAAAAATAGCAATCTGTCCATTTTGTGTTCTTGGCCAAAAATTGTGTTCTTGGCCAAGATTTACTCTTAAGTCTAGGTCTAGGAGTCTTTTATTTGTCTTGTGTGTTGTTGGTGTTAGTTTTTTTCTTCACTAACACTTTGAGTCGATCTAGATTTGTGCTTTAAAGATTGATATTATTGTGAACAAGTAAGGCTGTGTGGTAGACATTGTTGTTGAGAAACTTGACTTGGCCATGTGTGTGGTTGTTGTTGTTGAAAAGAGTATTGTTGTTGTTCTTAAAGTTCTTCACAACCTTCATCTCTTGTTAAAAAAAAATAAAATGCAACACTAAAGAGACTTGGCCATTGTTGGTGGTTTTGTAGTCTTGGCCGTGTGAAAACATTGTTGTCTTGGAGTTGGCCGTGTGGTTGTATTATGGATCTTGGTAATTATTTTTTATTGTTCTTGGTGATTGTTGAAGTGTTATTGATGTTATTCCTAACCTTCATACCTTGTTAAAATAAAGTGAATGCTAGATCTATAAAGGTGAAGGGAAAAAGGTGAAGAATTGTTAGTCTTGAAAGACCCCTAACCACCAAAAGACTTTACATCACATCTCAACCACTTTCCATGAAACAAGGGTCCATATTTTAAGAAGAAGTACAAGAAAAAGTCAAGTCTTGAAAATTGAAAAAGGCTCTAAGACTTATTTTCCCTCCTAAAACAAATTTCACCAATCTAAATTAATTTTTGACAAAGACTTGAACCTTTGAGAATAACCATTTGATAAAACTGAACCAATACGTGATTGGCACATCATCACTGCTACTGTTCACAAAATATCTTTGAGCTCTAAATTTTAGATTCTTAGTTTCATCTTATTGTTTCATTAGTTTCATGTCTTGATTCTAGAATTAATTAACAACTAGTAATCACCTACCTAGTTGTAGATTAATTATTGAATCCGTTTCTTCGTGTCTTCGTTATTTGTGTGCTTTTCTTATTTTAACTCGTAGTACTTCTTTGTTTCAAGTTCGTAAGTATATTTTATTTTATTTCTTGAGTCGATCAAGCAAGAATCCATTCCGGCCGCCAAGTAGAATTGACATCTTATTGACTACCGGAGTATAAGAAACTTTTAATATTCGCCGTTCCAATTGTGAGGATCACAAAAGTGAGTTAATACGAGTGTTGGTGAGGAGATTTAACTACTAATCTTGTTTGTTCATTTTATAGGTTTAAAAGGTGATATAAGGAGAATATATCTTCGATATCCGGGGATTATTGTGACTACAACATGGGAGACTATGGTTGTAGTAAGGGGTTTTATGGCTACAAAGTTGAGGGAGATTGCGGAGGTTATGAAAATAACCATGATCAAACCTTGCGCTGATTTGAAAGTTACAGTTTTGAGGGAGAAAATGAGGTGTATGAAGTGCTTAGTGCTTATGGTGACTTTGACGATGATGTAGGACCTCGTGATAGATCTTATGATAATGTCGGGGCATGTGAGGAGTCCTACACTTCTCACTCCAAACCTAGATTTGGTGTTATGTATAACTCTTTCATTCGCAAAGCTTATCAGAGCTATGATGAGATTACATATGAGGAGTGTGAAGATTCATATTCTCCACCTTGTGGTACTTTTTATCAAGATCAATATAGTGTGAATGGTTATACTAGCTCTAGTGGAGGTTGTTCAGCGAGAAGAAGAGGGTATCCATCTCCAAAACCGTGGGGTACTCGTGTCCTTTAAAATGTTGATCCAAGAAGGAGTGTACACTCCAGAAAGGTGACCATTTGTGGGATAGCGGGATTCCTCGTTGTGTTAAATTCTAGATACTATATAAACTACATCGTTCCATCCATGGTTGACTACTTCGGGTTGTTTTGTGAGTCTTTACTTGTTCCATACTTCTTGGACGGGTTTAAGGTTACCGAGAGGGTCAAAGTTGTCTTCTCCCAATTTGAGTACCATGAGGAGGTATGGTGTGATATTCTTCCATTGGCATATGGTCATGTATGCTTAGGTGCTGATTGGTTTGCATAACCTAGAGTTCTAAATATGCAAAATTAACCTAATATTATAAGAGATCGGTGGGGAAATCACCTCATGACATACATGCTACCTGAGCTGCAAAGAGAAGTGAATACTTACTCTAATCCGAACGCTTGTGAGAGAAAAAAATTTGAGAGAAGTAAGGGTGTGCAAGGTGGTAATCCAAGAGTGGAAAAAGGAGAGGTTATATGGAGCGAAGCGAGGGGATTACCACCAAACCAAGGTAACATTGTTTGTCCTCCTATTTCTAAGGACATTTGTGTAGGTACCGACATGGCAAGTAATGGAGATCAATCCCAAAGTGAAGTTGCTACCTAAGCTTATGGAGGACCTTCACAACATGACAAAGGAGAGTCGACTCAAGAACTTCAAGGTAAAATAGCTAACTCTTATGCTTTTGTGCATGTGAATGATAATTATGTGGCTAGTAGCCCATTGAGTGTGAGTAGTAGATTACTTACTTGTGAGTCTAATGATTCTTTGCCTTTTGTTA
The DNA here is from genome assembly GCF_002878395.1 of Capsicum annuum. Classification (NCBI taxonomy): domain Eukaryota; kingdom Viridiplantae; phylum Streptophyta; class Magnoliopsida; order Solanales; family Solanaceae; genus Capsicum; species Capsicum annuum. Next base: position 69,602,256 of record NC_061116.1, read on the forward strand.
ATGATGTACATGTTGTGAGTGTGGATACACTTGTTGCTCCTATTGATGATCAAATTGACTCTTCTTGTAAGATAGATTTATGTCCACCTAGTGTTGAAGCCTATATGTTAGATGGGAGTACATTATCTTATGTAATATGTGTTGATCAACCTATTTGTGAAAATTGTCCACCACTTAAGTATGTGTGTGATGTGATTAATTGAAATCAACTGAGTAAAGTATTTGAAAAAGTTGGTCAACAAAAGGGGAGTGAACCCGTGAGTTATTCTTGGGATAATTTTATACGTGAAATCTCTTTAAAATATGATATTGAGCTTTTAGAGAGTGTTAAATGTGTTTGGTCTGAATCTTCCCGTGAAATAGATCATCCTCTCTTTAGGTATAATATCTTATTTAAAGATGATATAAACACTCCTAATGAGCTAATGATTAAAATGAAGGTATAGCTTGCCTTGAAAGATATAACCGATATGCTAACCCACTATGGTGTGACAACATTCCTCCTAAAGTTGAAAATCTCTTTTTGAATGGAGAGAGTACTCTTATAGATAAGGAATGTGTAGTCCTTCTTGAAAACCCAAGGAAAAATGTGTAATTGACTCCTTGGGGTAATGTTCCTAAATGTGAATCCTTGTTTGACACACTTGTGCCTAAATTGCATGAATTCCAACTTTTGGATGACAAGTTGTCTAGTTTTTTGAAGGAAAGAATATGTATGTGTTTAAATACTTATTCTTCACTTGTGAATTCCTTTGTATGTGATTCTTTCCTATACTACCTCTTTGCCTATGATGATGTCCATGCTAGTTTTGAATTTGTTTTATGTCGAGGTAGGAAGTTTGTTGGTCTGTCCATGTGTGTGTGTGATAATGATTTATGGATTTTATGGACTTTAGAACCAATTGAAACGCCCCCCTTGGTGTTGTCTTTTGATGAGATAAAGAAACAATGGTGTCTTATAGCTCATAAGATGAAGGAAGTTCTACCTTGTGGATTATTTGATGCCATTAGGACTTATGTAGTTTCTTTATCTCTTGGTGACTCCCGTAACCAAATCCTTTGTACACCTTTTCTTGAGATTTTTATATTTAATTCAAAGCATCCTTGGTTATATTGCAAATATGTGCAACCTTGGCATGTTGAGATAATTTATTGTGCTAACCCTAACCCTCATGCCATGAGGAGTTTGTATTTGTTTACCCTCACTTTGATTTTGCAAGGTTTGGATTCGAGGTTGAGTCCTTTTCAAGAAGAAGAGGATGATACAAGAATAATGGCCGCCTTAGATTTTGACGATATCATTCAAAGTCACTATATGAAGAATCAAGCTTTGGTCACATGGAGGGCACAGAATCATACTTGGAGGGGATATTTTGAGCCTACCATTGATCAAACCCGAGTGTGGAATATTGCTTGGAGCCTTGAAGACTTAAGGACTCTCGGGTTTGGATCACCTTTGTTGGTTCACGGTTTTGGTTCCCTTTACTGAGGGAATTTTGGTCAATTAGCCTTAAGGGAATTTGGGACAATTCATATTGTCTTCTAACACACCAAGGCCACCCTTGGTCATTAAGGGTAATGTGTTTTTTTGTCTACTTTTATAATATACTATAAGTAGTACATTTTAGGTCTTTTATCTTTAGTTTACGAAAGATGAAATATTGAAACACTTAAATCCTCTCTCTTGAGAGTAGACCAACTTAGTGTAGTTTTAGTATAGGGCTTGGAAAAGCTAACATTGTTCTTTTCTTGGAAACGGTGGATCTTGAGGTGAGTTGATTCCCTTGATGGTCACCGTAAGAGTTTGGTTTTGATTATTACATTCGTTAGGGTTTTTTGTGTTTAATACACTCTTTAGTCCTTAATCTTGTAATAATCTTGGTCTCACTATATATCCTTTACTTTTGTTGTTGTCATCTTGTGTAGTGGACTATTTTGGGTCATTTTTGAATCTGAAACTTGTGTTATTGTTGTTCATATTGTTCATCACATTTTATAGTTGTTTTGGTGTTGAAATACACCCTTGTATATTGTATTCTTGTTGTTGGTACTGAATCAGAGTGTGGTCTCCATCTTGATCCTCAAATCCTTAAGATTAGTGAACTGATTTGGAGTGTGTTTCGTATTTCCGTCGTCATTCTTGTATCACTGTGGCTAGTGCTTCATTATCCAAATGTATAGAATAATATCTCATCTGCAGATTTCATAAACAAAGTTATTTATTCAATGGAAGATGTGAACTCATATTACCATTGTGTATCACTTTATTTTAGTTGAAACAAATATGATGGTCCTAATTAGTTTTGTATAATCTGAACTATCTTTATTTGTGCGACATAACTTCTAAGTCTTTTTTTATGTCCCTTATTTCTCTGCTTTCAAGGAGAAAAGCAAGCTAAAGGAAAAGCCTCTCTCTATATTCATGTCGAACCTCAAAAACTAAAAGACCCTTGACGAGGTACACATTGTCATTTGCTTGCTAGATTCAATTTCAGATTGTGATAATATAGTCCCAATATGACTTGTAATTTTTGTTAATTCTTGTTAATATTCACTGAAATTTGGTTTTCTTGCTCTTCTTATTCTTTATTGTTCCTTAAAAAGTCTGTCTTTTCTTTTTCTTATTATCAGTTGACTAATATTTATAATTATTGTGGTTTTTGATCTTGAACTATTGGGATTGAAATGAGGATAATGGATAGTGGTTGTTTGAGATCAATATTCTCTTGGACTCGGTAGTTAATGATCAAATTTTATATTTTCATTAACTGGTCTATTGCAGCTCACTTTGAAAAAAACTTACATTCAAATTGAGTGAAGAAATTTATTTGAGAATGTGTATTACTGATGACCATATATGTAAAACACATATCATGTATTTATTTAATAGGTTTAGCATTGGAGGTGTAGATAAGTTTGTTTTGTTAAATAATACGATTAGTGATTCAAATTGATTGTTATCAGGGGTAGGGGTGTAGGCAAGTTGTTCTGTTAACTAGTCTTAACTAGTCTCTAGATACTATCAGCTAAGAAAACAGGTTATTTTCTTATGAATGTACAGTCATGTCAAAGGTTAAATGTTTTCAAAATCCATTAAAATCAGCTCTTACATCACATGATGCTAATGAACATTCTTCATCATCAATATGTCCATCTCAACCTTCTATTGGGCCTTCAACATTAGTACAATCTCCTCTACATGATGCATCAAATCCCTTACGAGTTGATGAAGTTAAGCAAGTACAAGCTCCAACTCAACCTTCTAATTCAAGCACAATATCTGAATTTGTACCACATTGTATAGAAAATTGGTATATGGTTTATATACTTAACTTGATTATGAGATTTTTAATTATTTTTGTTTTATAAATAAGTAACATATTTGTTTATAACAAACACAAAAAATAATATCAAGGGTATTAAGCTAAAGGCAGCCGATGTCAATTACCTACCTCTAGGGGAACGCATAATTGTGGACTTCGATGAATATGGTGTAGCAATTGGGGCAGTGCAAGGGTTGCTTGTAGGATAGTATGGAACATTGGCAACTAATTGTAAATTATTCCCTATTAGTTTTCGCAAGTGGTTAGGGCAAGCAAGAGTTCCTTAAAAGTACAAAGAAGACTGCTTCGAGACAATTTCAAAGGTACGAATTTTGTTATAAATATATTTATTCATTACTATCATACTTCTATATATGTTTAAAAACTAACTTTGTTTTACTCTTTGAAGCCTCAGTTTTTTTAGGACTACTGAAGCCATTGCATACAGATGTTGTACTTCTAGCATTGGGAAGAAGTGGGCTACACATAGACTAAGGACGTATGATGAATTTGATGATCTAGCCAAAAGTATTAATGAATTGTTAAATAATGTGACAAAGGGTATAAACAAAGATCAGTGGGCTAGTTATATTGCTTATCATAAAAGACCATTACCAATTGTACGATTTTGATTTTTTTACTAAATTTTACTGTTATTTTAATTAAATATTAGATTAACTTTCTAAGTTGTAATTATTTTTTCCAATAGGCGCTTTACAAAAGAAATAAAGAAATTCAAAGAAAGCAAAAAATTTCACACACTGGTGGCTCAAAATCATTGGTAAGAAGACGACATGAGATAGTATGCATATTAACTTACAATTTTTTATTTTTTCTCTAATTTAAATATCTTACTATAGTTTATTTAATATCTTTTTTCTTAGTTTTTGGCAACAGGAGTAAAACCTAGTCGGGAAAAAATATTTCTCGAAACTCATAAAAGGAAAGACGGATCATTTGTAAATGAAGAGGCAAGAATTATAGGGGTTAGTTTAACTTTGTTGTACCTTTTTTACATTGATTTTGTTGCTTTGTAATAAACATTTTTCATCTCAATCAAAATGTGTTGAAATTATTACTCCTTTCGATCTCAATCAAAATGTACAGAAATCATTAATACTTTTTTTTTCTGCTTCTATTGTCTGTTGGTCTTCAGACGTATGTATAGTACCCTAAATATCCATTCTAGGTTTAGGATTTCTTAATTAACCAGTGGTCTGTCTTTAAAGCTTTTTCGATGATTGATTAGTGAAGAGCTGGTGATTTACTGATTAACAGAACGTAATAGAAGGATGTTCTTTGCTAGGTTTCAGACTTTGATGGATGTATTTTGTTAACAGAAATATTTTGATGATGTAGTTTAAGTTTGAGATATAGTTTAGGATGATTTTGGCCTAAACTCTTTCAGGTGGAATAAAGGTTTGAAATTGGATTATTTTGGTTGTGTTAATAAAGCTTAGCTTATTAGGAAGTAGATTAGATGCATAGAGAATTTGGAATATATTATTACTCATTAAAATAAGCATAATTGTAGATTTTATGATTATAAAGGACAGGCGAGAGCAGTTGATCTGTGTATCACATTTTCTTCGTGAGATATCAGTTTTTTGTTTGACTTGATGGATATTCAAAGTTGGTGTTGAGGCCAATCTCTTGTTTGTTTGGTATTGTGTTACTATTACCAAAATTTATTGTCTAAATCCCTATTGACAGGTACTTGAGGGTATCCGAACGTTATCTTTAGTTTACTAATTAATAATTTATCCACTGTAGGAACAAATTGAGTTGCATGTGAATCAATATAATGAATCTGAAGCTTCCCCTAGTGATATTATTGGCAAGTTGTTTGGGGAAGAGCACTCAGGAAGGGTACTATATTTAGGTATGAGGGCAGTTCCTTCAAACACATTCAGGAATACCAAACAATACCTTAGTAATCTGAATGTTTCCTCATCTAATGTTTGTGTGTCATCCTCAACTGATACCTATTTGAACCAAAAGGTCTCTTATTTAAAGTACCAATTAGAAGGATCTTTGAACGTTTTGAAGATTTACATGATATCAAAGGAATGAACTGTTCCTGATAAATTTATTAGCTTGTTTGCTCCTCAACCACAGGTAAGAAGTAAGTGTATATCTAAGTAGTTGATTATTAATGGATTTTTCATTAAATATTTTTTTCTTTATTTCAGCTGAATGATATTCAGAGCAATCCTACTTCACTAGTGGATATAAGCGGATTAGTGAGTGTCAATGACACTAATCGTCTACAAAATACTTAGTTTTTATGTTGTTTAAATTATGGCATCACTTTTGTGGATTTATATTACTCTACTATTTTACAAACAGTGAGTTAAACTTTGAATATGGTATTTGAATTTATGTGAACTGTAGTCTGGCATATGGTATTTGAATTTAAGTTAACTGTAGTTTAGGATGTGTTATTTAAATTTGTGGCTTTTAATATTATTGATATTATCAATGCGATTCAATTTACGTCTAATAAGTTATTTGGGCACATGATTATAACATAGCTCTAATTTAATCATACAATTAAAAAATATATTACTGAAAAAAATAAAATTATACTATTTAATAAGTAGGATTGCAGTGTTTACCCCCACAGATAATTATATTTTGAATATTAAGATTATATTGTGTAGGTTATAAACCCCCACTAATTATATTTGAAAAAAATAGGAATCATATTTTGGGAGTTGCAAACTGTCAACAATTGCTTTAAAAAACCACCATGACGTCGGAATTCATTTTTCAACGGTTTCTTTCACAATTGCGGAGTTATTTAAAATCTGCCACAATATTGCTCGTGACTATGCTAATTGCGGCGGTTCTCTAAACTGCCACAAAGCATTTTGTGGGAGTTCCAAACCTCCGCAAAGGAGCAGAATAACCCTCGCAAATTTAGCCCTTTTTTGTAGTCATGTATTGATAGATGTCTTAATAAATCAATGTTTGTTGGTACCCTTTCATTTCCATTTTATGAAGCCGTGTTCGACTTAACATCAAGTTAAAATTAATTACGCCATTCTTTTTAATTTATTTAACTCAGTTTGGTTCAACAGTGACTTTAATAAAATAAAAATAATTTTTGGATCACGTAAAATTAAGTTAAAGATGTATGGAGTGAAAAGAGTAACACATCTAATACCCCTGAATTATGACTAAATTTTCTATGACACACTCTAACTTCACAAAGGTCCCATTATCCCCTTAACTAAATTTTAGAGTATTTTGTTATTTTTAGTTAACATGGAACTTTTTGTCAATCTTTTTAGCTGACATGGAACCTTTAATGTGGGCCCCATTTTATGTAATAAAGGTGTCACATCAGTAAAAAGAGTGATAAAAATCTTCTAAAATTGAGTTCTGGTTGGGGGGGGAGGGGTAATAGGACCTCTGTGAAGTTGGAGTGTGGCGTAGCAAATTTGACCATAATTTGGGAGAGTATTGGAGGCTTATTCCTTGAATTTTGTAGTTTTAAGTAAGCCATGTAGGATGCTGAGGTAAAGAGTTAATCTTTCTCTACCCCCCCCCCCACCCCACCCTGTCCCATATTAGTTAGTTGTCCATTTTACAATAAATACTTGTCCCAATAATTATTTATCAATTTACTAAATTAAGATAAAATTAATTAAATCTTTTATATTGATACTTTTTGAAACCCTAAATAAGTTTATAAGTATTAAAACGTTTCTTTTCAAAGAAGTGAATAATAAAGGGTAAATTAGTAAAATACTCATTTTATTTATGTTTTCTCAAGAGCATATAAAGGAGATAGTGAGCGCACAACTAATATAGAATGAAAAGTACTAAATATGAAATGTGACATTTTTAGCTGACTAAAAAGGAAAGTTAAACGGATAAATAGAAATAAACAGAATAAGAATTTTGATACATAAGCCAAATATAAAATATAAATTAAATATATTAAAGTTATTACTTTTAGATGAGCAGTGACTAATCTAACTTGCCCTTATTATTTTCATGACTACTTATAAAAGCAACAAGTAATAAATATTATTAGTGTATATAATGAAATCCAAAATTGACTGGTAGTTAAATCGAAGATCGGCACGTGATGGCTCGTACTTGAGTCAGCATACGAACTCTACACGACAACATCTAGATCTAGTGTTAAATACATCTATTTTTAGAGACATGATACCGAGTAGAAAAAGTGTGCAAAATAAGGTTTCTTATGCAAGTCTTCCGATGTGTGGTATCTTAGAATTTGTGGTTTACAAGATTGAGATAAGTGTTGAAATTTACGGTCTGTATAAGATAAAGATAAGTCCATAACCAGGAGATCAAACGAGGATGAGATTTGCAGAAATAAAACCCTAGAGTTTAGATTTAAATAGTATTTTTATCATTCTTTGTTGTTGTGATCTTTTTATTGATTCACAACCACAATAGCTACAACTCTCTCTATGGACTCAAAGTTATTTTAACTATCACTGTTCTAGGGCTCTATACTCTCTCGTAGGGCAGCACCGTGGGACTTATTGTCCAGATCTTATTATTTTGTTTATTGTTGGTCTATTATTCATTCCTTGTTTAGTGTTTTCAATATATTTTCTTATATTTCTATTTTCTGGTCAATTCAATCCAAGTATCCTTGAACAATATATAAAAATTCCACTATACCTTTTTAACGATAAATAGTTTGGCCACCACCATGGGGATATGACAAGTGTGACACAATTTTGATCTTGTAATCTTCTTTTTTTGCTAACTTATTTGAATTTATTTTGCAAGAAAATTCAATTGCTATCATGGCCCACAATAATGTCAATAAAGGAGATGATTTTCCTATGAACAATTAGTAGGCCTCCTTGGACAACAAGTAGAATTGCAAATTAAGGACCTAATCCCATCCGATAACATTGAGAAAACACCTTTTGGGGAGTAAAACCAACATACAACAAAGGATCAGGTCCCTATTGACATTGATGACTATGAGGATGAGGACCATAGAAATGAAGTAGATAACGGGGACATGAGATTGGAGGAGGCAGTAGGGATTTTGGTTACTAAGTAGAGCAAAATATTAGAATCATTATGAAATAATTTAAGAATGAAGTAACTCTAATAAATTTGATAATATTTTCCTGACTTGAGCACAAACACTCTAATGCCAATATCAAAGATGGTACTGGCATAAAGAGAAACCCAATTAGAGGATGGCTTAGTTGGTGGTTTTAAAAGTGGTTCTAAGGGAGTGAATGCTCTAGTAGAACCTTTCAAGAATCAATTTTTGAAGTGTATGAAGGAAATTCATGCAAGAATGGATCAGATTTCTAAAGCCCCACCAGTTCAGATTCAAAAAAGTACACCCAATTGCCATATAAGCCAAGTGATACCCCAATATTGATCTATAAAATGTTCAAGATGTTAGATATTCCTAAATATAATAAAACAATGGATCCAAGTGAAAACATAACATCACACACTATAGCAATTAAGGGGAATGATTTGACTTTAGATAAGATTGAAACTATCTTGGTTAAGAAGTTTAGTGAAACACTAACCAAAAGAACTTTTACATGGTACCCTCTTTTTTTCTCTAGACATTATATTAAATCCTTTGTTATGCTTGAAAATCAATTCATTAAGGTGCATGCGTGATATAGAAATTATAGATCCGAAAGGAAGATTTCTTTAATATAGAATAATGGAATACAAAACTACTAAAAAAGTCCATAGTGAGGTTCCAAAGGGAAATGATGTTCCTAGAGACGATTCTTGATTACTAGGAAATGAAGTCCTTTTCAAGGGACTGAATCCCTTAAGTTCAGTCATCTCTCTAAAAATATAAGAGAATCTGAGTCATGACAACCACTTGGAAGATGTGAATATCCATTATGGTAAAAAAGTTATGTTGAACATGACTAGTTTAACCGATGATGATTTCTATAACAACTAGTTAGAATTAATTCCAGGAAGCACCTTAGAGGAATTTTGATTCAGAATCAGGGTGAACTCTGGTTCTAGCCATACTTTTTGATAAGGAGATCGATCTCAAAAAGGCACTTTAAATAAGGATAGGGCAGTCAATGTTTCAACTGTTAAAAAGGCTAATTACAAATATGTAATTATGGGATAACTAGAATAATAGGGTTCTATAGAAAAATGAACTAATAGGAGCCCTTCGACAATCGATGAAAGATGTGAAAGCTCTACAACTTTCATATTAAAATTTCAACATTATTGGTGTAGGTTTGGTGTCAGCAATGAAGGAGATCAACAAAGTAAGGTAAAGGACACCTAGTTCACTAATCTCCTATAATGCATAGGATTTGAGGAAGGAATAGACCAATTAAGTAAGGTGGCTAAATAAAATCTCGTTAGACCTAAGAATAGGGATTAGAACTTATGGGCATAAAATTAGGGACTGGAAAACTTATGAGAAGAGATAGCCCCAATTAATTAAGAAAAATCATCAAAGTTAGGGAAAGAGACAAAGACAATATGGAAAGGTAAAAGACAAAGAACTGCAGACTAAACCTGCTTCTCCATGTCATACAATAAGTATGATATTAAGAGGTGAAAAAGTGAACAAAGTAACTTTTTAGAAGCCATAAAGACAAAGTTCTTGATTGATAATGAGTAAAGAATGTGGGAGTTCAAAATAATGATGATATAGATGCAGACAGTCACACACTTTCTCACAATTATGTGTGGTAGTTTCTTTAAATATTTTGGATGTAAAGTTTAATTGATCTAGCTAGATCTGTTGACATCTTACAATTAATGTTTTCTTACCCCCAGGACCAAATTAGTTAGTGAAATTAGCAACAAGTGTTCTTGGCATTGAGTAAATGAAAATGGTGGACAAAATAATTTCAGCCACAAAGTTGTAGGATAATTTCAATATGTCAAGTGAAATAACTCGAGGAGAGATCAGATTACCAGCATATCCAAGGGCATGATGAAAAAAACCTTGTTCAATATAATGGATAGAGATATGAGATATTACATCATTAGGCAGGTAGTGGATTCAATTCATGAGACCAATGCCTTCAACCAAGTTTTTACATTTTTGAATCTAAATGACCTAAGAATGATACGTGGGGAATAACATGTTGAATAAGAAATATTTGGTGTGACCATGGCATGCCGACAAGTAAAATAATTATTATAAAATAATTAAAAATCATAATCATCTCAAAATATTGATCCAGAATTAGCACATTTAGAGCAAGTGGGAATTAATGAAAAGTTGTCCAAAAATCATTTGATGTCAAGATACTTTAAGGTACCAAGATGCAAAGCCACTAAATTGATGATAGAAGAGGTTAAAAAGTCACTATTTTCATTGAATTTCTAGAAAAAAATTGGTATACTATGGTACGATTTTAAGACCTAAACTCGGGTAAAAAAGTATCAAATTTTTTTAAAACGAAAATTATTTTTTCTGGAAACCTATAGATATAATAGGTATTTCACCTGAAGTTATAACACACAAGCTGATTGTTGATCCTTACTTGCCTTTGATAGGTTGAAAGAAAGGTCTAATTACACCTCTATAGAATAGATTTGTTAAGAAGAGGTAACCATATGACATAACATAGAACTCGTTCTCAAGGTAACATACCTGGATTAGTGGGCTAAGGTGATAGTGGTAAAGAAGAAGGAAAATAAATTTAGAATGTGTTTGGATTTTAAAGACCTAAATAACGATTTTCTAAAGGATTCATGTACTATGTTTTATATTTATCTAATGAATGATATGACGATCGAAGATGAGATGCCGAGGTTCCTCAATGTGTACTCCAAAGATCAGATATTAAGGTTTCTCGATTTCTAAACCATCACTTAATCTTTTCTAATAGTTAAATGATTTATCTCAATATGATATTTTCATAACTGTATGTATTATTTTGATAAGAAAGACTAGTTATTCATTGTAATTTCAATTTATCTCTAAGAAAAGCTATAAAATATGGGTTATCACTTTGAGTTCATATGAGATTTTTTCTATCAAACTTAATCTGATTTCCTAAGAAAACTACGGTATTATGGCAGAATTTAATATTTGAAACCTCCTAACAATCATGAAAAATTAAAATTGTTAATATCTCACTTGCTAAGAATTATACAACACATGATAACCTATGAACATTACACCCTCATTGGATTCACAACCACAATATAGGATTTAGCTATTCATAATTGAAAAATAACAACAATAATTAATTCAAGTCATAATGATTACTTCGTATAAAGAGTGAAACATCATGACTCAAATTAGTCGTAAGTGGTACCCGAACTAACTCACATGTGGGGAACCATCTAACCCTAATTATCAAGCCCAACACTTAACTAAAATAAGGCAGCTAACTATTTTTCATTAAATAAAATAATGAATCAAATATTCTAAATAAAATAAATGAAAAATTAACAAATACTAAATAAACCCCTAGAACATGAAAATCACTATATCAAAACACTACAAATGTAAAAAAGGAGTTTAACCCAAAACAACTGAAAATATCTATGGATGAAACAATGGACGAGAAACTAAGTGAAGAACTCATGTCAACCCGAAAAATATAGATCACTCTTGAGTTTGAATGTTATCTGCATTACAGTTGAGGTCTTGAAACAATCGTCGGAAGATACTCTGCACCCAACAAAAACAGAGCACATGTAGTATCAGTACATAATAAATAACTGTGTATTGATAGGGTTATTGTGCAACCTAAAATGAGAAATATGAACAAGTAAGTTTAATGTAGTAAAGCAAGAACAACTATGAACACCTAACATGTAACCTTACCCCAAGTTTGTAATACTTAATCTTGTTCACAACACCATAGAATTTAGTCAGTCAAGATGAACAATAATGCAAGCCAAAATCATGACTATCAACAAGAATCCAAGTTAACGAACCGTAACTCAAAAATAATATATCATAAATATCTAATTACAAAAGTAAGTAGAGATTGAAGAGAGTACTATATAATTGTAATTTAATCTATACCACTCAACTATCCATTCACAACAACAATAACAACTATCATGAATCCCAATATACTTAAGAAACCAAATACAACAAGTTACCACATAACTAAGTTCACCCAAGGAATTAATATAACAAGTCAACACATAAGTTTGGTTCACTTACAAAATTATTATAACAGGTCAACACATAGCCTCGGTTCACTCAAAGAACCATCACACTCACCTGTACCTTGTACATACATGTTAATGATCTTATGGTTATACACTAGCCATGTTCTGCAGGGGACGAGCTCTTGTTCGTGTACCAAATTTGAGACATTAAGTGTCTGCCAAAATTATACCAATAAATTGTTAAATATTCCAAATATCGGTACATCTCACAATAATCAATAAATATGACAACAATCACAACTACAATAATAGTAGTAAAAATACTTGTAAAGCCAACAAGCTTTTCATATTAAGTAGTCATTCACTTTACTTGAACATGTATTTTAACATACAATATGAAGGAACAATTATCATGCACATGTAAAATAAGTTGGGTTTCAACTACATTAAACAATCACCCACCTTAATCTATGCTTGAAATTCTTCAATGAACTTGAGATTTGCCCTTTCTTACTACCTTGGCTTGATTTTTGTCTAAAAATATCGATACATCACGCAATCAACCAAATAACTTACAATATCAAGGATTATAATCTAATCACAAAATCCCACAGCTATATTCATGATTGTTCCTTCCACTTTAGAATTTTCTATCATTATTTCATCTTAATCCTACTAGTTTCATGGTTACAATGGTGAATTTTAGTCATCCAAGAGTAAACTACCAATTTTTTACTAAAATCGAAAGGTTTTACACCCAATTCACCCTATTGTACTAGAAAATTAGTTAGGTTAAGATAAATAATCCTCATAACCCATAAACTAGTAATTTTAAGGTTAAGAAATCAAAAACTAGTTAAGGGAATTAATTAACATACCTTTACGAAGAATTTTTATGGAAAATAGTTGGAAATCACCCAAGATTGACTCTTTTATCCCCTAGATAAATAAAAGATGAAAATAATATTTTGGGGTGTTTTTTTTGCATTAATCAACTTATATTCCGCTATAGAGGCCATATCTTGCTATAGCAGTCTTGCTATAGTGGGATCCACCCATTATGGTAGGACTGACCAAAGCTTACTCTCGCTATAGCAGAAAAAATTTCCGCTATAAAATCATAGTAGAATCGGCTATAGCGGGATAAGTAAGTTAAGAACTCAATTTTGTTCCTATTTTTGCCTTTTTTGTAACACACCCTTACATTTTGACATCCCAAACTAACCCTTTTATGCTAAGTCTAATATTGGGAGTTCTACTCACCCAAATTCACTTTAAAAAGATCCTATAGATTCCTTATTGACTTAACTAAAACAAAATCACCTTGAATCACATAATATTAAACCAATCAATTTCTCCTAGATCTCCTTAGGCCATACCACACTCGAATTTTACCCAAAACTAGCCTAACTTGAAATTTCTAACTCCCAATTTAGGAAAAATGTTAACCCAAATATTGGTATACTAGACTTACCCATAACAATAGAAAATTTTTTATAATGGATGCCAATTTAGCCATTATTTATCTCCAAATGATCAAATAATAAAAATGAGGCAAGTAATAAAAAAGAGAGAAAATGTATCCTCAAATAAATGAGGGTACTTGTATTGCATGTCCCTCTCAATTTCCTAAGTAACTTTCTCAACCAAATGATGCTTCTATTATACCTTTACTAGTCAAATTTTCTTCATCTTAAACTGATAAATATCCTGGTCAAGATTTGCAATCGACTTCTCCTTATAAGAAAGATTATTATGAAGAAAAACATAATCCCATTTGATAATATAATCCTCATTCCCATAATATCTCTTAAGCATAGACACATAGAGCTCCAGATGGATCGTTGATAGTCTTAGGGTTAATTCTAATTTGTAAGCAACAGGGTACACATCCTAAAAAACATTAAAAGTACCAATATATCAGGGATTAATCTTATCCTTCTTAACAAACGATATAACTCCCTTAAGAGGAGATACTTTGAACAAGACTTGCTTATCGAGTTTGAATGACATGTCCCTCACCTTGCAATCTGCATCTTTCTTTTGCCTACTTTAGGGTGCTAATAACTTATTTTAAATGAACCTCACATTTTCCTGAGCTTTCTTCACCAAGTCTATTACCAAATGCTTCACATTACCAACTTCAAACCATCCTATGGGTAATCTACACCTTCTTCAGTAGAGTTCTTCAAAGGGAGACATATCAATTCTAGAATAGTAACTATTATTGTATGAAAACTCACACAACCACTAATGTCGATAAAATAGTCCCTTAACATGTCCTCTAGTGCCCAAATATTACTCTCTAATTGCCTATAAGTTTGAGGATAGAAAGCAGTGCTAAAGTTAATCTTAGTGCCCAAATCCTCATGTAACCTATCCCAAAACATAGAAGTGAATTGCATACCTTTATAAAAAATAATGGAAATTGGTACCTTATACATTCTTAATATAAATCTTAGCTAAATGGATCAAGCTATAATCTACTCTAACCGAGATAAAATGAGTTGATTTTCTAGTCTATCTACTATGAACCAAATCAAATTATGTTGCCTCAAGGTCATAGGAAGGCCTACTACAAAGTTTATAACTATCCTCTCCCATTTCCACTTGGGAATGGGCATTCGTTGAAGTAAACCTATAGCCCTTTGATTCTTATATTTCACATGCTGACAGTTATGGAACTTAGACACAAACTCAACTATATCCCTCCTAATTTAGGGGCACCAATAGAATTATTTCAAGTTACGATACATCTTGTTTGTACTCGAATAAATAGAGTATCGAGAACTATGAGATTTTGTAAGATAAACTAAAATTAAATCACTAACCCAAGCATACAAACATCCCCTCAACATCAATACCCTACACAGATCAAGTGTGGTGTCAGAAACTTAACCATATACTGCCATGTTCTTAAGTTTATTCAAATTCTCATATTCAAACTGTCTGTCCTTGATATGATCAAAGAATGTTGACCTTATCTCCATAATATCCAACACTACTTCTTTTATAAACACCAAACTGCATAAACTAAGATTTTAGAGTCTGAATCTCTCTAGACAAGGGTCGCTTAGACACCATCAAGCAAGCCAGACTACCCATACTTAGCGCTTTTTGTCTAAGTGTGTTTTCCACCACATTGGTCTTACTGAGATGGTATTAGATGGTTATATCATAATCCTTCAACAATTCCTTCCAACTTGTTTTCCTCAAGTTCAAATCCTTTTGGGTGAAAACATGTTGCAAACTACAATGATTTGTGAACACTTTTCACTTGATACCATAGAGGTAGCGCCTCCAAATCTTAAATATGAAGATCACTGCTGCCAACAACAAATCATGGTTAGGAAATTATTCTCATGGCTTCAATTTCCATAACACATAGGCAATCACATTCAGGTACTGCATTAATATAGTAACCCAAACTAGAGAGTGAAGCATCATAAAATATAATAAAAATTTTATCTTCAACTGCTGGGGAAAGAATCTTAGTTATAGTCAAAGTGTTTTTCACTTTTGGAAGCTCTCCTCACATTTGTTCGACCAAACAAATGGCATATCCTTGTAGATTAACCATGTCAAGTGAGTAGTGATAGAGAAAAAATTCTTGAGAAACTTGAGATAGAAATTAGAAATACCCATGAAAGTTTTAACCTTAGTGACATAGATAGGTCAAATCCAAACCTTAACAGGATCGATCTTCTGGGTATCTAACATCGCCCTTTTTTAAACCACATGCCCTAAGAAGGCAATTGAAGACAACCAAAACTTGTATTTACAAAACTTAGCATAAAACTGCTTCTCTTTTAAAAATTCCTAAAATAATGCAAAGATGACTTGCATGTTCCACTTTACTCTTAGATTTAACTAGAATGTCATAAATAAAACCAATCACAAAAGAATCCAAGAATTACTTAAAGATACCGTTCATTAAATTCATAAAAGTTGCTAGTGCATTAGTCAACCTAAACTACATCACCAAAATCTCTTAATGCCCATATTGAGTCCTAAAATGTAACGCCCCAAGGGTACCCCCTAGATGTCACACGATGCTTAGGACTACTACTAGCCCAAGATAACCCATGATATCTACCTAGCTCTGAGCTCTCAAAATAGTAAACTTAAATCATGAACGAATATTGAAGAAAACTTTAAAATGGAATGCAAACATAAGAATAATCTCAGCTACAATTCTATAACTTAATAACTTTCGAAGCTGTGGGAATCGAAAAGAAACATAATATGACCAGTCTTGACAAGGCTCTAATCTAATGACTGAAGAGAAACTAGGAAAGACCCTAGCTGACCAAAAATAAAAGGTAAGTAACTGGAATAACTTCCTTTAACATTTGGAATCATCATAAATTTGGTCCTCGAACTATGCAGACTCACCAACTGTCTGAACTTAGGAAATAGTGCCTGTGACAAATTGTGCTATAGGGGATGAACACCCAAACCTATATTTTGAAATAATATAGCACATAGACATATATGCGGGTTAGTACTTCTGCAATATACTGAGTATGTCAGGGTAAATTCAATAAGTAAAACTTAAATTGAACATACTTTCAAAACATACATGATAAATGTAAAAGGACTTACCTTGTTTTCGAATAAAACTAAAAGCTGAAACATCATAAACATAAATAACAAAGTGTAATCTGATAAGCTTAGTGAGCCATTACACTTAGCATCTAAAATATTTACTTATGTTGGAGATTCTTATAACCGACATTAACCATGTGAGCTAACATGGAGTCCAATGTCTTACCCACATCGAGAAGAGCTATTCTACCCTTGCCATCGGGATAGATCCTTAACTTAGAGTGATCACTAAAATTCACTTATATTGGGAAACTGAGGGGACACTTTCTTGAGAGGCCCATAAACCTACGGAGGCATGTAGTTTCTAGAGAATAGGATGTGCTAACCCACAATCACCTCTTGGTGCTAAATACTACTCCCCAAACATATACTTATATGCTCATACTTAGGAAATCTACCTTAAAATAGCATATGGGTTTGTAAATTGAAAACTGACTATGCTTCTTTTACTTAAATCAAACCCATGGGGTGAAATTGTAGATTTTGAATCTTTATTGTGATAATAAGATCAAAAATATAGTCAAGTTGCAATACTTGTAAATTGAACTTAAAAGCTTAAACTTCTTTTACTCAACAACTTATGCTTAAATTTTGAAATTTATACAACATGTCATAGAAACTTTATATCAAAATCTTTCCTCAATTCATCAAACTTTAAGTCAAGATAATGAAAATCATGTCATAGTAAAAATCATATAAGTCAAAATATAATAAAAGTAATTTCTTGGTAAATTAAAGTTCAAATCACATGATAGTATCACAAATTCTAGAATATGGAAATTTGGGCATGAACCTCATTTAAGTCACATCAAATCAACTTTAAAGATCATATTTTTGGGCACAAGGATGAAAGTTTATCCTTTCTCAAGCCCAACATACCTAGATTTCTCAGCTTCATGAATGGAACCTTTACTTGGGGGCTTGGGAGATGGATTTCCTTGAAGAAACCCTACCTTTGTTTTTCTTAAAAGTAGAAAAGGGATAAATATTTATAACTGATTAAGAAAAGGGGAAACTTATACTTATTTGGTGTCATAGATCATGAATTGGGTGTTTAAAGGGAAGGAAAAAGATCAAAAATCCCTTAAGTCTAAGTGGTTGCACGACTATTCATACTGTAGTGTGGCACAGAACTTATCGCAGAGGTCAACCTTTGTATCACATTGCCTATCACAGAGGGCTTACTTCTGTGTCATGTTACATATTGCAGAGGGCTTGCCTCTATGACACGTCAACATTATGAAGGCTCACTACCTCTATGGCCGAAAATCAACCCAAACCTCCTTCAAAAATTTTGAAACTCTCCTGGATGACCCTTTTAAACTTCCTAGACATATTCCAAGCCAAAAATAAATGTTTCAAATATGGGAAGGCTAAAAACAAAATGTCTAAATATTAAGGGTGTCAAAGTGCTCATTGCACTTGTACTTAGTGTGGAATAATTTCTTTGGGGACCTTTTAACACATGACAACTAGTTAGAAACTTCTCTAAGATCTTGTGGGGCATTACAATATCTCTACCTTAGGATCATTCATCCTCAAATAAATCTATCTAGAGTGAGGATTTTGGGTTAACTGACATTTCCATATAGAGCTGTTAAATAAATTTACAACTAATACATGTACTTAATGACTCAAGAACGCATAATACAATATGAAGATTCTTAAATAGTTTGATAGATGAAGATTTGCTGAAGAAAAATGATTTACCTTGAGTAGGGACTGAATCAGAGGAAAAAAGATGAGGGTACTTGGCCATCATGTCTACTTCAACTTCCCAAGTGGATCCTTCAACCGACTGGTTTCTCCAAAGAACTTTTACTGATGCCACATCCTTATTTTTTAGCCTTCGGACCTGCTTATCAAGAATTTTGATCAAGATTTACTTATAAGACAAGCTACACTTGACTCCAATACAATACTCTTTAGGGGGACTACTAAGGATGAATCCCTAATATACTTCCATAGCATCGAGACATGGAAAATTGGGTGGACAATGGATAATTTTGGTAGAAGATCTAACTCGTAGGAAACTTCTCCAACATACCTTACTATTTCATAATGACTAATAAATCGGGGACTAAGCTTTCATTTCTTCCCACGCCTCATTATCCCCTTCATGGGTGGCACCTTTAAGAATACCTAATCACTCACTTAAAACTTTAGTTCTCCCCTTCTTACATCTACATATGATTTTTGGAAATTGTGAGTGATTCTCAACCTCTCTCGAATTAATCAGACCTTTTCCATAGCTCCGAGAATAGACTCCAACCCAACTAAAGTTGTTTTACAAACTTTGAACCAACCTATAGGTGATCGGCATATATGCCCGTACAGTGCTTTAAATGGAGCCATCTGAATACTAGCATGATAATTATTATTATAGGCAAATTTAATCAAAGGTAAATGATCATCCCAGATTCCCTTAAAATCTAGCTCACACTTTCTCAACATTTCTTCCAGTGTCTGAATTTCACTGCTCAGCCTGACTAATTATCTGTGGATGAAAAGCCGTGCTAAGCTTCACTTTTGAACCAAGGCCTTTCTAAAATTATTGCCAAAACTGGGAAGTAAATTGTGTGCTTCTGTTTGAAATAATGGATAAGGGAATCCCATGGAGTGTTAATAATTCTTGAATATACATCTTAGCATAATTTTCCTAAAGTTTTATCATGTATGAAATAGGCTTCTTTGGTTATTCGATCCATGATGACCCAAATTGAGTTGTGCTGATGCCTGGTGTGAGGAAGTCCAGTAACAAAATCCATATAGATGACCTCCTACATCCACATAGGAAATCTAATATCTCGAAGTGTACCTCTAGGCCTGTGGTGCTCAATTTTTACTTTATGAAAGTTGGGAAACTTATCTACAACTCTGCTATGTCCCTCTTAATACCATTCCACCAATAAATTTCCTATAAGTCATGATATATCTTAGTAGTACCAAGTTGAATCGAATACTTTAAACTGTGAGCCTCTGCCAATATCCTTTTTCTCAACCTATCCACATTCAAAACATAAAGTTGACCTTGATAATGAAGAGCACTATCTCCCCCTAGGGAGAAAACTTCAACCTCTTGTTGCTAAACTATATCAAATATCTGGTTAAGTATAGGATCACTATGCTGATTCTCATGTACTTCCACCACTAAGGATGATTCCAAACTATTTTAGACCACTACTCCTCCATCATCCATATCGAGCAGACATACACCTAAATGAGGTAATCTTTTCACTTCCTTGGAAAACTCCTGATCTTCATTCTCCACATAAGTGACACTACCCATAGACAACCTACTCAGCACATCTGCCACCATATTTACCTTATCCATATGGTAAAGCACATTCATGTCATAATCTTTCAGTAACTCCAACCACCTTTACTGAAAAATATTCAACTCCTTTTGTATAAATAAATACTGGAGACTCTTATGCTCAGTAAATTGTTGGCATACACACCATATAAGTAGTGCCTCTAAATCTTTAGAGCAAACAAAATAGCTGCCAACTCTAAATCATGGGTTGGATAATTCTTTTCATGGTCTTTATGTTGTCTCGAGGAATAGACTATTACCCATCCATTTTGCATTAGGACACAACCTAACCCAACTCTAGAATCATCACAATACACCATGAATCCATCTAACCCCTCTAGGTGAAGCTTACAGTGGAGCTGAAGTCAGTCAATCCCATAACTCTTGGAAGCTTTTATTTTGAGTCAACTTAGTTAATATTGAGGAAAAATCCACCACAAACCTCCTATAGTAACCAGCTAGACTCAAAAAGCTATGAATGTTGGATGGAGTAATTGGCCTAGGACAGTGCTTCACTGCATTAGTCTTCTGAGGGTCTACATAAATACCAAATCCTGAAATAACATGCCCAAAAAATATAATAGACTCCAACAAAAATGTCTAATTACTAAACTTTGCATATAGTTGATGGTCCTCGAGGGTCTGCAACACTATCCTAAATTGATCTACATGCTCCCCCGTACTCTGAGAGTACACCAATATGTCATCTATGAAGAAAATAACGAACATGTCCAAGTATTTCTTGAAGACTCTGTTCATTAGATCTATAAAGACTGCAAGAGCATTTTATACTCCAAATGACATAACTACAAACTTAAAATAACTATTTTGGGCTTTGAACATCGTATTCGAAAGGTTGCACTCCCTTACTTTCAACTGCTAGTACCCCGACCTAAGATCAATCTTAGAAAACCACCGGACACCCTGAAGTTGATCAAACAGATCATTAATTCTTAGAATACGGTACTTATTCTTGATAGTGACCTTGTTTAATAGACTGTAGTCTATACATATTCTGAGTGTACCATCCTTCTTGTGCACGATTGGAATCACCCACGAGGAAATACTAGGTCTAATAAACACTTTATCTAAGAGATCCTCAAGCTACTCTTTCAATTCCTTTATCTAGGATGGAGCATCCAATATAGAGGAACTGAGATGGGTTATTTATCAGGAAGAAGATTAATACCAAACTCTATGTCTCTGTCAGGAGGTACCCCAGGAAGATCTTCGGGAAAGGCCTCTAGAAATTCATTAACTACACGGGCTAACTAAATAGTTGGGGATCCAGACTTAGTATCTTCACCTCAAACTAAATGGTATACACACCCCTTTGATATTAACCTCCTGGCCTTAAGATAAGAAATGAAGCGGCCTTTGGAAGGCATCGAATTACCCCCCACTAAAAGACTGACTCATAAGGAAACTAAAATTTCATCACCGGGTGCGACAATTAATTGAAGCATAGCATGAATAGAGCCTATCCATGCCCAAAATAACATCAAAATCTATCATCTCTAATTCTATTCAATCTTCTAAACTGTCCTTATGAAGGACGGTAATAGGACACTTTCTATAGACTCACTTTATAATCACTGACTCACCCCTTAGAGTAGAGACTAAGAAGGGTTCAGGAATATTTTCAGGACTTACACAAAAATTTAAAGCAATAAGAGGGGTCATATAAGAGAGGTTTTATCCTGGGTCTAACCACATATATACATCAAAATTAAAGGCACGAAGCATACCAGTGACAACATTTGGTGAACTCTCTTGCTCCTAACGAGATGGTAAAGCATAAAACCAATTTTGACATTAAACGCTATCGGTAGCAAATGATGCACCCTATGGAGCTGGGCAGCCTGACTAAGATACTGGATTTATGGCTTGAGTCTGAGGACGAATATCTCTGCTTTCTTGCTTAGCATATGAGAATTGCTTGACCTATGACCCATCTTACCACAACCATAACAACCGCTTCAACCCAACAAATATTTACCTAGATAGGTCTTAACACACATTATGCATACTGGATAACTGGATCTCCTAATCACAATACCTTGGGATCTAGAAGTTAAAGCTCTACCCTACTTCTCTTACTTAGTTCTGGGTGTAGGTTCACTAGATAAGGAAACTGATAAGAGCCCCTAAAACTAAAAATGGCTTTCCTTTCTTGACTTCTGCAAAATAAACCCAAATTGTCCAGTCATAACCCTCTTGTTATTTTGCTTCTTTTTATGTAACTTTTTTGCCTTAATCTGCTGAGCATGGGTCATCAAACAAAAAATATCCATATCCCTAATCAACATGGTAGTCCTACATACCTTAGCTACTAAATTAGACACCAATGACAAACTTACTCATTCGAGCTCTAGAATATAGAAATAGCTCTGGGGCATAGTTAGCTATCTGGTTAAACTTAAGGCAATATTCCTTTACTAACATAGAGCCCTACCTTAGGTTCATGAACTCCTCTACCTTTGCCTTCCTCATCTAAAAAGGAAAGAACCTATCCAAAAATGCATTTTGAAATATCTCCCAACTTATAAGAACTGTATTTTCAGCTCTACCATCTTTCCATATAGTAACCCAATCATAGGCAAGATCTTTCAGTTGATAAGAAGCCAATTCTACACTTTCCTCCTTAATAATATGCAAAATATTTTTCACCTTATTGATGAAGAGCTAAGTATCCTTATTCACCTTTAACCCAAAGAACTCAAGTAAGTTCATCCCCATAAAGTCCCTAATTCTAGCTTCGGCTAAGTTACCATTCTGTTGAAGTAGGATAGCTGCCGGCTAGTGTCCCTGAATTTTTGCATTCACAGCTTGAGCTAAAACTTGAAATACAGCCTTAAACTCAACATGGGAGATGTTTTCATACAGAGGGTCTGTAGGAGGTGGTGGGATTAGTTGATCCTTACTTTAGTGTGTGTAAGCTCTGCGAGAGGGTATTCTTTGTCACGTAAATCCCTATTTTAGTTGTTCATGTACAGTATGTACTTCAGCATATCATTTCTCCCATCTAAATGAGTCTCATTCAAGGATGAATGTTCCCAAGGGAGAGATATTATAATACCCCATACTTCAACCTAGGTTAAAAATCACCCCAAAAATGATAAAGAATTGTTTTAATGGATGAATCCACTTTTATACACGTGGAATTTTCAAGATTTTGACTTTTTATTGTGTGAGAAATTGAATAAGCTTTCCATCGATAGCAAATTTTCCTAAATCTGGTATCGGGGTAGAAAGTTATGGCCGAAATATAGAAAGCAGTCTGAACCGCCCAGGTGCGATGGAAAGGGATGACGGACCGTCGATCTAGGGATGAGCCATCACCCAAACCATCCTAGCAGAGGCAGTTAGTTAACCTTCTGGCCAGGTGCGATGGAATGGCCAATGGACCATCGAGTTAGTGATGGACCGTCACCCAAGCCATCACAACCAAGGCAGAAAGGTCACATTTTGGCCTAGTATGATGAAAAGGTCGAAGGGCCATCAATCTAATGATGGACCATCACCTAAGCCATCGGAGGTCTCATTCAGAAATTTAAAGCCATTTTTATAAGGGTGTTTGGGTCTTTTCCACCCTTTTTAACACCTAATTATACCAGACCAGGGCTTATAACTTCATTATTCATCTACAACACCAAATTAGGGTTTCTCTCAAAGATCAATCCCCAAGAATAAGATCCAAACCCTTCTTTAAGAAACTAAGAAATTCAAGTTCTTAAAGTCTAAGAACTTCAAGGAACTCACAACCAAGGTCTGTCAAGTGTTGATTCATGGGTCCCTTTCACCCATGAAGCTCAAGAATCTCTTTTTAAATTCCAAAGATTATTTATTTATGAATGTTTATGATTTAGTTGAATTGAAATTCATGTCCATGTTGTTGTTGGGTTTTGATTCATGTTTTAAATTATAAGTTCTAATGGTTGGTCCTAGTATGTGATGATTTGCATAATATTAATGATAAAACCTTCAAATAGAAAATTTATATATGCAACCATGATAATTAGATGCATTAATGATGGTATAACCAAAGTATGCTCCCCATATGTTTGATTAAATGCCTATGTGAAGGGAAAAGTGCCATTATAGTATGATAGTAGAAAATCCCCATTCCTGTACAAGTTAATGCATGTCTAGTGTTTGATGAAATGTCTTAGTCAATGAATTATGGATATATGTGTAGCCATTGTTGTGCTTTCAAACTTGTGCAATGAATTAATTTTATGCTATTGAGTCCTGGGCGTACTTATAGCTGAGAATTAAGCTGTGTGCCTAGAGCCAGTGTCAGTTTCATGATAATCTTAGTAAGGCCACGATCAGTAGAATTCAGTTAGCTATATGACTTAGGAAAACTCAAAAATCTCATGAACTCAGTCAGTTAATAGGATGCAGTAACATTCCATCAGTCCACAGAACTCATTGAACTCAGTCCAGTTTATCTCAGTATAATCAGTTCAGTGTCTACTCAGTTGAGAGTAGGATTCAGCACCGAGCAAACCCAAGAACGAGGGCACTCACTGACAGTAGAGGGTGTGACCCCTAGAAGCAATCCTTACATTCAAGAACTATGTAGCCAGCATAGGTTAAGACATTAACACAGTCAGTAGAGGTTTGATGAGATGGATCAACATTGCTAGATGAGGGTCCCACCATTCTCCTTTGGGTATACTGCCCGATGAGGGTCACTGATAACTCTAAACTTATATGTCAATATAGTGCAAGGCGGTCATCTTTAATATATTTACCCAACTTTGGAGCTGGGGTTAAATCCACAGGGAATAATGTGAGTGGCGATTAAACTCATTTGAAACTAAAGGTACAAATCAAATTCAAACAACTGGCATAAAATGACAAAATAGGGGTTTTGGTGATTAGAAAATAATTGTTGGTCACTTTAATTAGTGTTTGTACTCAAGAGTTTATAAATAAACTAGAATTATGTTCACTAGGGCTTTCGGTACTTGA